>NW_003852615.1:754748-771737 GCF_000181295.1 Otolemur garnettii
CCTGTAGAAGACTGAAACTAGACCCAGACCTTTCACCATTAACTAAGATAGACTCTCACTGGATTAAAGATTTAAACTTAAGACATGAAACTATAAAAATCCTAGAAGAAAGTGTAGGGAAAACATTTGAAGAAATTGGCTTGGGCGAAAACTTTATGAGGAGGACCCCTCAGGCAATTGAAGCAACATCAAAAATACACTTTTGTGACTTGATCAAACTAAAAAGCTTCTGCACAGCCAAGAACACAGTAAATAAAGTAGGTAGACAGCCCTCAGAATGGGAGAAGATATTTGCTGGTTATGTTTTTGACAAAGGTTTAATAACCAGAATCCATAGAGAACTCAAATGTATTAACAAGAAAAAAACAAGTAATCTCATCTCAGGGTGGGCAAGGGACTTGAATAGAAATTTCTCTAAAGAAGATAGGCGCATGGCCTACAGATATATGAAAAAATGCTCACCATCTTTAATCATCAGAGAAATGCAAATCAAAACTACTTTGAGATATCACCTAACTCCAATAAGATTAGCCCATATCACAAAATCCCAAAACCAGAGGTGTTGGCGTGGATGTAGAGAAAAGGGAACACTTCTACACTGCTGGGGATCTTTTAAACAAAAGATGTTTAAAATGCTCAAAAATAGAACCAATGAATAGACATTATACGGAGGAAGATCAACTCTTACAGTGACACTTTTCTAAAAGCAACTGCTAGCTGAGAATAGAACAAGCTACTTGGGAAAGTAGTGAGTTCCCTATTTCTAGAAATGCCCAAGGAAAAATTTAAAACCACAAGTCATGTGTGCTGTGAAACAGAATTTGGAACTATATGAAAATGTCTTATATTTTATTAGGAAAATATAATATAAGAAAATACACACTAAAACTAAACAAATTTTAATGATGTTTAGTTCCCTATCATTTAAAATGTTTTCCCCAATTTTATGTCTTGTATGAAATTAAGCCACTCATACGTTATATATTTATACATATACAAATATATAGATGCATTCTAATAGTGTTATTGCTTCTACTGACTGGGTAGAATTGATTTGTATGTTTATTTGTGTGTGTGTGCAATATATATAGTAAGTTATGTATGTATGCTTAGACATTTTTTCTCATACTTCGATTCATAGTACAAGATACACATCATTTCTAAAAGAAAGATAATAGTGGGAGCCAAAGTATTTATTTTAATTTAAAATCATTACCTTGTTTTCAAAGGAGTAAAAAGAAAACAACTGTTTTCTTCATAGAGAAACTTCTGAAAATCAGGTTTTAAATTAGAAATACTAGTATACCTTAAAGCACTGCATTAAAACGGATTATAAACAATGAGAAAAATTCACTCAAAGGAAAGCTTAACAGTTTCTGATCTCAAACTGCAGCCAAAATAGCAACCAACTTTCAAAAAAGAGACGGTGGCTGTTGAGAAGACTGGTTTAAGTACCACTGATATACTTCGCACTTTGAAAGAAATATGAATATAGTTTGGCCTTCCATCTCCTAAACTTGGCTGATTGCACTGTATGGAAAGATGCATCTGTTCCTCTCATAGAGCAGATAGCAGAGCCTTTAAAAGGATACTGAGAGAATCTGCAGGGATCCTGAGGCAGGACTGTTAAGCACAGACCCCGATGCGTGTGGCTGTTTACTTGACGCTGTGTGCAATGCACACACTGCTAATGTGCATCAATACCATCTCCACAGCATGGAAATTGAGGCTTCATTTAGTGCCAATAGCAACTAAATTTCAAAGCCAGACATTACTGAAGACAAATGAATACTTTGGTCTGAAATATTGAGCTTTTAGAAAACATTCCTTCCTAAACTGAGGCTTACTTATCTGTTTACCTCCAAGAAAAAGAAAAAAATAATAATACAGAAGTCTGTTTTCAGTAACATTCTTTAAAATGAAATGAATAAGTTCAATAAAATGAGAAAGAAGTCTACAAGGGGTTTTGTGGGAGCCAAAGGTTTATTCAATGTTAGAAATACATTATCTAGAGCTCTACTATCCAACATGTAAACACTAGCCACATATGGATGTTTAAATTTAAATTAAATTCAGTTTAATCTAAAATTAAATTAAAATTAAACACTTTGTCCCTGAGTCATAGAAGCCATAATTTAGTGCTCCGTGGCAAGTGGTTAACAGCAAGTGGTGATCATATCAGATAGCCTAGATATAGAACATTTCCATAACAACAGAAATTCCCTTAGACAGCGCTGTTTTAGAGAAAAGCAAACTCTGTGTTACCCAGACTTTGGCTATGAATACAAGACAAAGAGAAAAGCTGAAAATCTTACTGAACACATTTTTATAGTCCTGCTATTGAGGAAAAGAGATATCTGTGACCCCCCTACTCTCTAAATTCACTTTTAATATTTATTACATTTACTTGATCCTTGAAAAAATTATGAAATAATAAACTGAAAATAAAGAACACAAAATTAAATCATTGCATAAATAGCAATTAGCTAAAGAAGCTCCTGCCAAAAGTGAAATGGTCTTGAGTAGTTGCAAGGTACATAGGAAAGAATGAGTTAAGAATTAGCAGGAACGTCTAAAACTCAAGGGGGCTGAAATCTTAAATGGTTTTCATTCATTTTGAAATGATTTGTATGTTCATCTCAACTAAACTGCATCTCTGAAAGTTTTGAAAGTACATTCTGATTTTTCCGATTTCTATAATGGGAAAATAATATGTATGAATGAGCTGTTTATGAATGAGTTAATACAGAAATAAAAAAAGAGAGAGAGAGAGAGAACAAATTATTATTCCCAGACTAGGGAAACTTGATTTTCTCCAGCCCTGGATACCTTTGATAAAATCCTACATATTTTCTGGTAACTTTTAGGCAACAGAAAGCTGTTGATAACTCCTAGTCTATCACCTAATTCAAACTTCTCCCCTCGTCCAAGTGAGAGCACTTCAGGGAAGGAGCTAGGTTGAAACCTTCCACTTATTTTACTAGAGCCCCGTACTCTCCTTCCCGCTCCCACCCCCACCCTGCCCCGCACACATACATATCTCTCCACTCCCCACCCTTTTACCTCCTTGTCACACTTCACTGGATTGAATCTGATCTGGCTCTGCTAATGCTAGAACAGAAGCAGGCAAGGGAAATAAAGGTCAGAAAGTTCTTCCTGACAGACTGGGCATGTTAGATTTCAATGGTGGCTTTCTTTTTTGAGAAGCAGTTTTGCATTCTTGAGACACACTTAGGATGCCTCTCACCTACCACTCAAGTCTGCCAAAACAGACTCCTTCAGCCAGCCTGTCACTGTTCCACTTCATAAGGAAGCATATTGGTCTGGTGATAAAAGCAAGGGATTTAGCATCAGAACAACAAAAATAAACATCTTTTCTCCTCAGTCTTTTACTCATTAAGATTGTGCAAATGTTTCACCTGGTTATACCTCAGCCTTCTCTCATATTAAATGAATAATATTTAGGAATTGTTGTAAATTATAGGATTATTAGAAGTACGATAAATCAGACAGAGTCTGTGTACAATAAGTTTACATTTTTCCATTCATCTCTTCCTTCTGTCATTGGAAAAGAAGCCATGTTCTATAAAATAACTTAAAGAAGTTTATTCTGAGCCAAATTTAAGGACCATGACCCAGAGCCACACCCAAAAAGCCTTGAGCAAGTGAGCTCACTGTGATGGGGTTACAGTTGGTTTTACATATTTCAGGGAGACAGGAATTATAGGTGAAGTTATAAATCAGTATGTGGAAGGCACATATTAGTTTGTTTCAAAAAGATGGGACATTTCAAAGCAGGGGCTTACAGATTATAGGTGGGTTTAAAGATTCTTTAGCTGACAACTGGCTGAAAGAGTTAAGCTTTGTATAATGGACCAGAGGTCAGCCAAAAAAGAAATACTTGAGTTAAAATAAGGGTCTGTTAATCACAGAAAACTATTTGACATATGTCCAGACTCAAGTGGTTTGTTGTATATTGAGTCAAGTGTATACTGAGTGTATACTCAAGTGTATATTGAGGACCTGCAGGTATGTTTTGCACAGTGTTAGGCCTGTTAGTCACCAAAGACATCTCCAAGAAGGGAAGGAGCCATGATGAGGCATATCTGATCTCTTTTCTCATGGCTAGAAACTCAGTTTTAGGGGACCCCCCAGCTAAGAGGGTGGGGAGTAGTCCCTTTTTAATGACTACTACCTATAGTTAGATGATTGTTTGGCAAAGAAAGTATTCTGATCTATTTGCATTATTTATCTAAACTTACAAGAGAATTGCTTAGCATAAAATTAATTTATTTTAAAAAGAATACTTAAAAAATCTGAAGTCTTTTTAGCCCTTTTGATTACCAAGTAGTTGAAAATAATTACAGTGATTATTTTAATCAATATTTTTAATCTAGTTGCTACAATTTATAAGAGCCCCAAACATTCTATAAAAAAATTTTAAGAAAATTTATAACAGATCTTTAAACCGTTTGAAGTAAAATATATCAAAATAATAAACTAACCAAAAGTTTAACATGAAGCTTCTCTTTTACATTTAAAGAATAAGGTCCCATTAAATCATAATATGATCTAACACATATATATTTCTTAATAAGAAAATCTTCAAGTAATCTTATACATCAGTAGAGAAAAAACAATATTGATCCTGGTTTTCCCCACTCAGTGTTGGACAGGGACCCCCCATTCTCTACACCTAGATGAGCTCAGAAATCAGTCTTATTGCAGATCCCCATCTCTAGGCACAAACAGGCTGCACGCTGTGGACCCAAAACAAAGCCTTAAAAAGGAGCCTGACTGATATCTCATCTAGACTGCCTCTCCTGGACCAGAGAAGTACTCCTCAGGCTGGATCATATTCCTTTGCACTATGTCAGTTTGAAAATTAACTTCTGCCCAAACCCCTGGCACCAAACAGTTGTGACATGTTTCAGACATACATTCCATCTTCCCAAAACCCTGCCTGTTGGATAGGAAAAGTAATATATAAGTACCTAGACAGAGGGGCCTAAAGGACTGCCTACCTGGGACCCCCTCCACTACCAGAGGTTCTGTTCCCCTCTTCCATTTACCTATTTCTTTATCTATCAATAAAGTTTGTACTTTCACTTACTCTATAGTCCACGATTCATTCTTTAAATCTCTGTGACCAAGGACCTAGCAGAGAGAAATTCCAGCTACAATATGATTGTAGGCTTCAGATCCAACTGTCCATGTTTGAATCCAAATTCCAGCACTGTGTGACCTTAGGAAAGTTATTTCACCTCCCTATTTCTTGGTGGTCCTCTTTAAAAGGGAGACAACTCAGCACCTATTCAATATGATTGCAGTGAAGGGCTCATATGAATGCCTCACAGTTAGTAAGTGCTCAATAAATGTTCACCATTATTTTCATTTAATACTTTTTACATATAAGTAAGCTAATAATACAGGGAAATTAGTATCAGAACAAAATCAGAACTCAGTTTTACTAAGACAAGATGTAAGCACTGTTTTTCTGTGCCACAGAACGTTACTCTATCTTTCAAAAGTGAAGGCAAAATACTTTCTCAGACAAACCAAAATTGAAGAATTTTATTGCCAATAGATCTACTTTGTAAGAAATGTGGAAATAATTTCTTCAGAGAGAAAGATAATGATAAGGGTCCGAATTCCAATCTGCCTAAATAGAGAAAAAACATCAGAAAATGAATATGTGAAGGCAAAACAGAACCTTTTTTTTTTTCATTTTTAGTTGCTGTAACAGATAAAAGTTTATTCAAAATGACAATACCAAGAATATGTTTGATTATGTATGTGTATGAATATATATATAGTCATAAATGGTTATATGTAAATACTTATAAATGGTTATATGTAAATCAAATAAATGACAGCCATGATACAAGAGATAAGAGGGAGCAATTAAGACTAGTTACTATAAAATACTTGCACTATCCATGAGGTACTACAAGTTATTTGATAGTGGAACTGAATAATATATAAATATATACTATAAAATCTAAATAAATTGCTAAAAAATATAAGGGATACACAAAGAAAGAAGAGAAAATGAAATTATGTAAAATGTTCAGTTAAAACCACAAAAAGCAGAAAAAGTATGGAAAATGAAAATAAGAACAAAAAAGGGCAAAAAATAAAAAATAACAAATATAATAGGTATTAATCCAACTATATCAATAATCAACTTGAGAATCAATGGTCTAAATGCAACAATTAAAGACAGAGATTGTCAAAGTGGATGAAAACTCAATTCCCAATGTATGCTGAATATAAGAAACACTATTTTCACTATAAAGACATATATAGATTAAAAGTAAATGCATGGAGAAAGATATACCATGCTGACACTAATTTAAAGCAAAAAGAGATAGTAGCTATATTAATTTAAAACAAAGCAGACTTCTGAGCAAGGAAAGTCAACAGGAATAAAAAGGGGCATTTATATAATAATAAGGGGTCAATAGTCTGAGAACACGTAACAATCCCTAATGTGTATGCACCTACCAACATAGCCTCAAAATACATAAGACAACTGGTAGGATGGTAAGAAAAATAGATAAATCAAATATTACAGTTGGAGGTTTTACTATCCTTTTATTAGAAGTGGACAGATTAAGCAGAAAAACTAAAAATAGTCTTTTACATGCAGCTAACCAGTTCTCCTAGCACTATTTATTAAATAGTGATTCTTTTTGCTAGTATATACTTTTGTTTGGTTTATCAAAGATCAGATGGCAATATGAGTCTGGTTTTATCTCTAGGGTTTCTATTCTGTTCTATAGATCTATATGTCTATTTTTGTGCCAATATCATGCTGATTTGATCACTACAGATTTATAGTATCACCTGAAGTCTCACAGAGTGATGCTTCTAGATGTGCTTTTATGTCTTAGAGTTGCATTGGCTTTTTGGGTTTTTTCTGATTCCATTTGAAACAAAAAACTGAAACTGCAATCTATAGAGAACTCAAACAAATCAACAAGAAAAGATTAAATTATCACATCTATTATTAAACAAGAGACATGAACAGAACCTTCTCCTAAGACAGATAAATGGCTAAGAAACACATGAAAAAATGCTCGTTATCCCTAATCATCAGAGAAATACAAATTAGAACCACCTTGAGATATCACCTAACTAGAGTGAGAATAGCCCACATTATAAAATCTCAAAGCTGTAGATGCTGGTGTGGGTGTGGAAAGAGAGAACACTTTTACACTGTCAATGGCATTGCAAGCTACTGCAGCCTTTTTGGAAAGAAGTATGGAGGATCCTCAAAGAGCTAAAAGTAGACCTTTCACTTAATCCTGCAATCTTATTACTAGGTACCTACCCAGAAGAAAAAAAAATCATTTTATCATTTGCATAGAATGTTTATCACAGCTCAATTCACAATTGCCAAGATGTGGAAACAACCCAAGTGTTCCTCAACTCATGAATGGATATATAAACTCTAGTATGTGTATACTGTTTATCCATAAAGAAAGATAGATGCTTTATATCTTTTGTATTTAAGTGGATGGATTTAGACAACATAGTCCCTTAGTAAATTATCATAAGAATGGAAAACAAGCCTCATGTACTGATGTACTTAATACCATTATGAAAGTAGCAGAGGAGTAACTTCATGCCCACATAAGAGAAAATTACAATTAAATTCAAGAATGAAGGAAGGGGACAAGAGGAAGGGGGGAGAAAAAAGAGGGTTTGGTACACTCTCAGTTAACAGGCACAATGTAGGGGTAGTTGTATAGCATTTCTCCTGGGTAAAGGGTTCAACTACAACTTGGACTTTAACTAACAAACACAAACAATGTAACTTAATAATATATACCCTTACATTAATCTGAAAAAAAAACACTTAAAATAAAAATTACCATTTAATCCAGCAAGCCTATTTCTCAGCATAGAACAAAGGAAATGAAATTAGTATGTCCGAGAGTTATTAGCGTTCCCATATTTATTGCACCATTATTTATAATAAGCAATATATGGAAGAAACATAAGACCCATCAACAGATGAGTGGATCCGAAAAATGATTTTTAGAAATACAAAGGATCATTGTAGACTATTATAAACACCTGAAAAGGAACAAATTAGAAAACCTAGAAGAAAAGGATAAATGCCAGAGGACAATAATTTACCAATATTGAACAATTAATAAAGAGAAAACCTAAACAAACCAACAAGTAATGAGATTGAATCAGTAATAAAATATTTCCCAACAAACAAAAACCTCAGAACCAAATGACTTTACTGCTGAATTCTACCAAATTAATAAAGAAAAACTAATCCCAATTATTCTCAAATTATCACAAAAATATGAAGAGAAGGGAATTCTTCCCAACTTATTCTAAAAGGCCAGCATCACTCTAATACCAAAACCAGACAAGGAAACAACACCCAAAAAAGAAAGCTAAAGACCAATATCCCTGATGAACAATAGATGCAAAAATATTAACAAAATACTAGCAAACAAAATAAATAATACATTAAAAACATGTAATGATCAAGTGGAATTCATCTCAGGGGTGCAAAATGGCTCAACATACCCAAACCACTAAGTGCGATAACTCAAATCAACAAAGTCAAGGACAAAAATCATACGATTATTTCAATAGATGCTGAAAAAGCCTTCAATAAAATTTAATGTCAGTTCATAATGAAAAATTCTCAAAAATTAGATATGGATATCTTAACATAATAAAGGCCACATATGACATTTTTGCACATGACATAATCTTATATATAGAAAAACATAAAACTTCATGAAAAATTTGATTTGATAAAAGAATCAGTAAAGTTGCAGGATATAGAACATACAACAATAAACATAGAAAAATTAGTAATGTTTATGTATTTTTTTTTTTTTGTAGAGTTTGGCCACGGTTGGGTTTGAACCTGCCACCTTCGGTACATGGGGCCAACCCCCTACTCCTTGAGCCATAGGCACCACCCTAATGTTTATGTATGCTATCAGTGACCAATCTGACAAAGAAATCAGAAAGCAATTCCATTTAAAATCTACAAAATAATAAATAAAGTCCTAGGAATCAATTTAACCAAAGAAATGAAAGATGTATACAAAGAAAAGTATAAAATGCTGATGAAAAAATTGAAAAGGATACAAAAACTGGAAAGCTATCCTATGTTTGTGGATTGGAAGAATTATTATTTTGTGATTTCTTTGTTTGAGACAGAGTCATGCACTGTCACCCCACCTAGAGTGCAGTAGCTTCATCATAGCTCACTGCAACCTTACATTTCTGGGCTCCTGGGATCCTTTTGCCTCAGCCTTCCAATTAGCTGAGGCTACAGGTGTATTCCACCATGCCTGGCTATTGTTTCTATTTTTATAGAGACAGGGTGTCAATATTGCTCAGGCTGGTTTCAATCTCTTGACCTCAAGTGATCCTCCTGCCTCAACCTCCCAGAGTTCTAAAATTACAGATATGAGCCATGGCATCCAGCTTGATATTATTAAAATGTCTACCCAAAGTACGTACAAATTCAATTTAATCCCTATTGAAAAACGAATGGCATTCTTCACAGAAATAGAAAAAGCAGTATTAATTTTTTTTTTTTTAAGCAGGTCCAAGCTGGGTTCAAACCTACCACCCCTAATGCATGGGTGCAGCACTCTAACCACTGAGTTATGAGCACCCAGTTGTAAAATTCTTATGGAAATAATAAAGAGCCCCAATAGCCAAAATGATCCTTAGCAAAAATAACAAAGTTAGAGGCATCACATCACCTGACTTCAAAATACACTACAAAGCTTTAGTAACCAAAGCAGCATGGCATGGACAATAGAAAAAAAGAAGAAAAGAAGGCAGAAAGAAAGAAAGGGGAAAAGGAAGGAAAAGAGAGAAAATAAAGAGAAAGAAATTTAGAAAGAAAGACCAATAAAACAAAACAGAGAATTCTTAAATAAATCCATGTACTTATAGCCAACACATTTTAATAGATATATAATGTGTATTTATTTTATATTTACCTTAATCATATATGGTTTATGTATTTATAGAGTATGTATGATATTTTGTTATATGCAAAGAATATGTAAGGATCAAATCAGGAAATTTAAGGGTACCCATAACCTTGAATATTTATCATTTCTATGTATTGGAAACATTTTAAGCTCTCTCTTCTAGCTACTTTGAAATACACAATACATTGTTTGTATTGATTAAATAACCTCTCTTTATCCCACCTCCCACCCACAGACCCTGTCCAGGTTCTGGTATCTATCATTCTATTCTCTACCTCTATGAGATCAAACTTTTTAATTCCTACTTATAAGTAACACAAAAATTTCTGTGCAAGTACATCTTTTGGATAAATACCCAGTAGTGGAATTGTCGGATCATATGGCAGCTCTATTTTTAGTTCTTGAGTTAGTGTTTTCCATAACAATTGTAGTAACATACATTCCCACCAACAATGTAGAAGAGTTTCCCTTTCTCTGCCTCTACCAACTGATTTTTGACAAAGGTGCCAAATACTAGGGGAAAGACAGTCTCTTCAACAAATGGTATTGAGAAAACTGAATATTCATATGCAGATGAATAAACCCAAACCTCTATCGCTCTCCATGTACAAATAACAAATCAAAATGGATTACACATTTAAATGTAAGATCTGAAACTGTGGAAATATCAGAAGAAAATATTGGGGAAAAACTTCAGGACATTCGTCTGGGCAAAGATTTTTTGTGTGTGTAAGAGCTCAAAAGCACAGGCAACAAATAGGATTACCTCATTACCTTTCTTTTTCTTTTCTTTTCTTTTTTTTTTTTAATACAGTCTCAAGCTATCACCAGCTTGAGCTGGGTAGACAGCTGGAGGTTGCTGTGGCATCATAGCTCACAACAACCTCCAACTTTTGGGTTCCAGTGATCCTCTGCCTCAGTTTTTCTATTTTTATAGAGACTAGGTCTCGCTTTTTGCTCATGCTGGTCTCGAACTCATGAGCTCAAGCTATCCACCTACTTTGGCCTCACAGAGTGCTAGGTGTGAGCCACTGCACCCAGCCTCGTCAAAAATCTTTCCATAAGGCAAGGAAAAAAAATATCAACACAGTAAAAAGACAATCTACAAAGTAGAGAAAATCTTTGCAGACTATCCATTTGAAATAGGATTAATAACCAGGATATACAAAGGACTTAGACAACTCAGTAGCATAGTAAAGAAATAAACTGATTTAATAATGGGCTAATAATCTGAATAAACATTTCTCAAGAGAAAACATATAAATGGCCAACAGATATATTAAAAAATGTTCAACATCACTAATCAAATACAAACAGGAAAATGCAAATCAAAACCACAATGAGATATTATCTTGCCTCAGTTAAGTGGACTATTATCAAAAACACAAAAAGTAACAGGTGCTGACAAGGATGCAGAGAAAGGAAAATTCTTATATACTGTTGGTGAGAATGTAAACTATTATGGCCATTATGGAGAACAGTATAAAGGCTTTTCAAAAAACTAAAAATAGATCTACCCTAAAATCCTGCAATACCAGAAAAAAATACTGGGGAAATGCTGTGTGTATATATATATAAAGAAAATGAATATATCGTACAAATATCTTCTCCCTTGTGTTTATCACAACATTAGTTATGGTAGCAAGGTATGGAAGTAACCTAGGTGTAGCTTAACACTCATAAATATGGATATAAAATCACTCACAAATATGGATGCAAAAATCCTCCACATATATTAACAAATGGTCATTAATCCCTTTTCAAATGAATACAATAAAGTATAAAAATAATTATATATCATCACCAAGGATTTATCCTTAATATGTAAGGTTGGTTCAATAATAGGCTAAAAAAGAAAAATTGTGTAATCATGTCAATAGATACACAAAAAGAAATGGATAAAGTTCAACAACTATTCGTGATTAAAAACTCTCAGCACCTAGGAATAGAGGAAAACTTCCTCAACTGGATGAAGAACATATACAAAAAATTTACAGCTAACATTTTACTTAATGAGGAGTAACTAGAAGCTTTCCCACTAAGATCAGGAATAAGGTACTATTTTCTAACATCATACTGGGGAGTCTTAGGTAATGCAACAAAACAAAAAAAGGAAATAAAAAGTATCCATATTGGGAAGGGGGAAATAAAACTTTCTTTGTTTGAAAATGACATGATTGTCAATGTTGAAAATCTTAAAAAATCAACAACAGCAATAAAAGAAAACCTTGGTAGTAATAAGTCATACAAGGTTGAAGGATACAGGTTAATACATAAAAGTCACTTACTTAGACATATGCCAGCTACAAAAAAAGTCGGACTTAAATTTAAAAACATATTACCATTTAAATTAGTACCTCCATCATTCTTCAGGCTCTTTGCTAAGATCAAGTGTAGTATCTGTTTCTATTAGTTTAAATTAGTGCCACATGAAATCCTTAGGTATAAATCTCACACAATATGTACAATATCTAATAGGAAAACTACAAAACTCTGATGAAATATATTAAAGAATTAAAAACAGAAGAGTTATTCCATGTACATGGATAGAAAGAAAGGCTCACTGTTGTCAAAATGTCAGTTTTTCTCAACTTGATCTATAGATTTAATTCAATCTTAGCCATATTCCGAGTAAGTTGTTACACGGATATATAACAAGGATAATACATTATTACTAAGGTGAATTTACTCCAGGAATTCAAGGATGTTTTAATATTCAAAAATCAAATAATTTAATCTGTACTAAACTTAAAGGTTCTAAAAATTTATTTGATTATCTTAGCAGATGTAGAAAAAATATTTGACAAAACTCACAACCTAGTTGTATGTAATAAAAACTCTTGGCAAGCTTGGGAGAGGAAGATATTGGTGCATCTATGAAAAGCATACAACTAATATCATACTTAATGCTTTTCCCCAAGATTAGGTGCAGGTTAGGATGGCCACTCTCACAACTTCTATTCAGTATTGTACTTTATTTCTTAAAAAGTGCATAAGGCAAGAATGAATGAATGAATGAATGATATCCAGAAGGAAGAAGTGAAATTGTGTTAATCAAAGACCTGATTGTCTATGTAGAAAATCCAAGAAATTTATTCTACAAAGCTACTAGAACAAAATAGTGAATTTAATAAGGTTACAGGATATAAATCAATCTGTAAAAGATAACCTATATTGCTATATATCAGCAAAGAAGATAGCTATTTGATAATTTTTCTTACATGTTTATATATTTTGCTAAATGATCTTAAAGATAGTTCATAAAGGATATTGATCTGTAATTTTCCATTGTTGTAATGTATTTGCCCAGTTTTTATATTAGATTAATTCTGGCCTCATATAATGAAGAAGACATACTTTGTTCTACTAAATTTTCTTTTAAGAATTTGTGTAAAAATAATATAATTTCTTCTTTAAGTAGCTTGTAGGAGTCATTAGTCAATCCACCTGTCCATGAAGCACTCTTTGTGCAAGGTTTTTGATTAGGAAATCAATTCCTTTAATAGATGTGGGGTTATTCAAATTTTCTATTCCTGATTTGTTCTAAAATAATTGCATTCATGATAGGGAAAGAAGGCATACAGTTGCGTTGCTGTTTGACCACCAGTATTGTTTCTACCAAATTTATGGTCTGTGAATAAGTGCGTCCAGCACAGATTTCCAAGAACCTACAGCAAACAGAAGCACGGCACCACAATGGGAATGCTCATGTTGGTGTTTATCAAACCATAGAAGAATTTCAAAAAGCCACACCACAAAGAAAATGAAGGTGAACATATTTTCCAAGAGTCATGTCCAAATAGAAAAAAAAAAAAGCTCCTATTTATCATGATGCAAGACTTCAAAATATCGTAATAAATAGCTAATGAATGTTAAATTCAGCCAGACTCCATGCAACTGCCCTTAATCTATCCCTGTAATATACTTTTCTGTTTGTCAAATTTTCTTTTTAGTTTTCTTTGGGGCAGGGGTTAGTTTTTCTTTTCTTTTTCTTCTCTCTCTCCCTCTTTTTTTTTTTTTTTTTCAGTTTTCAAAAGCTATTTTACTAACAATTTTTGTACAATTCACTATGCTATGTATTTTATCTTTGCATGATTTCCAATACTGCAGGTATAAATAGTGCAAACACTTTTAGAGAGTTTTACTTCATTTTACACATTTTTGCAAATGGGACTCCATAAAAGTGCATTATAACAATATTAATTTTGTATGTAAGCATTTTTTTATGCAAAAATGTTGAAATTTCCCCAATAAATGAAGAGATATCCTTTTGTACATCTGCATTTGTAAAAGATAAAATTTTTCGAGATCTTGGCTTTTTAGGGAACCAGTGCAGTGATGATGCAATGGAGACCAATCATGGTTTTTGATTGATCTTCCCAAAAGATTTGAGTTTTCTATCATGGTCTTTCAGATTTTCAGATGACTGTTGCTATAAAGCTGGGTGCACATAATTACCAATCATAGTAATATGTGTTTATACATTTTCTTTTTAATCTATGTCTTTATGAAAATGAATCTGCTCATAACTGTTATACCTGTGTGTCATTAGAATACCAGAGTGCTTATGCTTACAAAAATATATGTTATCATTGCCTATTTTGTTGTGTAAAGTGTCCTATAAAGCATTCTATCATAGATATGTTTATTTTTATATATGTATACATAAAATGTTTAGTATTTTATGTGTCATATATATATATTTGATCCCCTTTTAAACATGTAAATAAATAACTTCTAAAGAAATTTTTTATTTTTTTCAGTATTATAGGGATTTTGATTTTTCTAGATTAAAAACATTTGGGATTATAGAACTCAGGATTCTTTTAGGATAATAATCAGCCAGGGAATCTATTAGAGGTGTCAGAGGAATAGCAGAGAAGAGGAGAGTCAAGGAAGTTGGGGAGGAAGAATTATGAAATGGCAAAAAGAAATGTTGGGTGTGCTATCATGTTTATGATATTGTTGTGGTGACATTTTAATGTCTGCACATATATATGCATATATGTCATAACATCAAATGTGTATATTAAATATGCACAGATTATTGCACGTCAGTATAAGTCAATGAAGCTATAAGAAATGAAAAAAAATTATTAATACAACACACCGATGAGATAACAAGTATTCTCTAAACTATACCAAAATATGTAGTTCTCAAAATTAAAAATATTTTCAATACAATTAAAAAATAATCAAATACATTTAATTAAGAAATTCAAAATTAAGAGATTTTTATCAAGAATAGATTCACTTCCTAGCCTGTCAGTCAAATTTGACTACCATGTTTCCCCCAAAATAAGACTTACCCAAAAAATAAGCCCTAGCAGGATTTCTATGCATTTGTTAAATATAAGCCCTACCCGATAATAAGACCTAATGATGCAGATGTGCTGCATAGCCATGCAATGCATTTCAGTGCAGAGAGGTAAGAAATACTGGAATACCTTTTATCTGCCACAGCTCCTTTCTCCAAGCCATTTGGTTCACACTTGTGCTGGTGAGCATGTGGTAACCGTGGTTGTAGGCATCCTATTGCGCATGTGCCAATGGCCAGGGGAAAGGAGTTCGCGCATCACTAGAACCAGCCTCACCAACAAGGTTGGCTCCCCCTGTCCAGTTCCAGAAGAAGATGACTTAACTGTATTTGAATAAATGTAGATTATTGTATTATACTTAATAAAAATAAGACATCCCCTGAAAATAAGCCCAAGTATGTCTTCTTGAGAAAAAATAAATATAAGACAGTGTCTTATTTTCGGGGAAACATGGTATTTATTTTTGTTTGTTTGTTTTCAGACAAAGTGCCTTTTGTCACCCTCAGTAAAGTACAGTGACATCATAGTTTATAGCAACCTTTAACTCCTGGGCTCAAGCAATCCTCTTGCCTCAGCCTTCCAAGCATCTGGGACTGCAGGCAACTGCCACACGCCTGGCTATTTTTAGAGATAGGGTCTCACTCTTGCTCAGGGTAGTCTCAAACTCCTGAGCTCAAGCAATCCACCCACCTCAGCCTCCCAGAGTGCTGGGATTACAGGTATGAGCAGGGCATGCCGGCCCTCTAACTACAGAGCTATGGGCACCCAGCTCAAATTTAACTAATTTAAACGTAAAGTACTTTTTATTAATTTCCTGAAGTTTTAACATTTTAGTGGAAAAAGTTATTCTTAATAAACCCAAATGTTATGCCAACTCACATTGTTTGTGAAGTTTGAAGCCTTCTTCCTTGCAGATGTTTTCAAAGCCATTTATTTTTCCTCCTGAGCAATCCATATTTGTACATCCAGAATTCACATGGCATTCTCACTCTTTGATCCACATTGGTTTGTGAGAGCCTAATCAAACGTTCTGAGTTAAATCAAAGCAAGTATCCAGTAAATTATTTCATCTTAGTTCTCATTTTGTAAAATCATAAGTCCAACAAAGTAGGGTATTAGAAAATTTTCAGACAAAATTTCTCTTTCAATAAGGAAGATCTTTTAAGATCCCTTTTCACGATCCCTAGAGTTTGCAGTAAGTCTTCACCCAAAGGATATCCTTTAATGAACTCCACGTCATAATCTTCATACATGCTTAGTGCATTTATATCCTTATAACTAATGTGCTTCTCAAATATCCAAAACTCACAGTGCGAATGTAACTCTACCTCAGACCTCAGACCACCAGGTACAAGCTGACTCTGTGTTGACAGATTTTTAATACTTCTTTGGTTATTTATCTGTAATTCCTCAACATTTACTATTATTACAGTTTACACTGAAGTGAGAAGTACAAAGAATTGAATAGTTTGGAACAAAGCTAGTACATTTGTTTCATAGAATTAACTCATTTTCTTTTTTTTATGTTTTTATTACAAATTAAAATGAGGGTACAGATGTTTAGGTTTCACTGTTTTCAATTCTAAGGTAGGGTGACCAGATTCTAACATCTGTAAGGCAGGACAACATGGCTGGGGGGTGGAGCGAGGGCAGAGCGGGGGCGGAACGGGGGCGCG
>NW_003852615.1:771955-774801 GCF_000181295.1 Otolemur garnettii
CCCTTCATGTATTCTTTCCAAAAATCAAGACTTTTTTAAAACGCAGCGGGACCCGGGACAAATTGTTGAAAAGCGGGACTGTCCCGCCAAAATCTGGACGTCTGGTCACCCTATTCTAAGGTAAAGTTCAAGTTGTAGTTAAGCCCTTCACCCAGGGGGCGTGCTGAACACCCTCACATTATTCTCCTTAGGTGAGATCCCACCAACTGCCCTCCCTCTACCCCCTCCTCTCCCCCTGTGCTCCCCTTTTCCTTGCTGGACTACACTTGAGTTTTTTTCTTTCATGTGAGCATATATTGTTTATATGATGAAACACATTCTTCTTAGTAAAGTATCTCAAGAATGAAAAAAAAATCCTATGTACTCAATATTCAGATGACACCAATACATAAACATTTTTGTATTTAAAAGTGGAACATCATTCTTTCTCCCTATTCTAACTACAACTATTTAGATCATCTCAAAGGTCTTTAAGAAGTTTTAAAAACTGAGATATATTAAGCCTATTCTAAAAACAAGAAAAGCAAAGGATGGGGAAGTATAATTCCCTGAGTGGCTAAATCAGTACTAATATATAGACCAACTGTTACAGAATGCAGACTTCCAGTGTGATTTATTTGACAAACAGATGCTTTAAAAACAACTTCAATGTAAATGTCTTTAGGAAGGCATGAACTCTCCACATGCTGTGTCTCCACCACACTCTGTAGCTGGCCAGCCATTTTACACGTCTCCACTCCTTGGCTGGTTCACAACAGCATCTCAGTTTTCAACACCTAATTTATGAAGCTTTAGAAGTTTTAGACTGAAAGACTGTTAGAATTAAACAGATCTTAGAAATATACTTCCCAACCTTCTCAGTTGACTAGTAAAACACAGATAAATGATTTGTTCAATACTAAACATAAAATTAGCAGCAGACTAGCATGAAATCAAACTTTCTCACTCCTAATACTACATTCCCATTACAACTCCTGTCTTTCTAGCTTCTAGCCCTTAGTCTAAAATCTCCTTCCCATATAATGTAAACTCCAAAAGAGTAGGACCTTAGATCCTGTGAAATGATGTATTCCTGAAATCAAAAATAGAACAACTACATAGGTGCTCATTAATTTTTGTTAATAATGGGTAATGTTTAGCCACAGGTGGTATAAGAAGGAGTATTAATATTAACAGCCTTGGGTTACTTGCCAGATGTATACACAAATAAAATTGCATTTAATCCTTCCAAAAACAATACAGGAGAGAAATTATTACCCCTATTTCAGACAAGGAAACTAAAGCTAGTTAGGTGACAGTGTGCCCAGTTCACGTAAATCTAAAATCTCATATTTTACAATGGTCCACACTTGTAACACAAAGAACTGATAGGGCCAATAGTAAAATTCTTGGTATCAGCATACTTATGATTTTTAGACAAGCTAAAATATGACAAGAGCACGTACAAGATGGTAGACGTTGTGATAAGCTTTTGATGGCTTTCATGTGATGGGTTGACTAAAATGGAGATTTTTTTATCCCCATTTTTTGGATAAGAAAATGAGGCTCAAAGAATCTTAAAACTTGGCTGAAGGTTTATAACTAGGGAGTTTCAGGATCAGATCAACCCAAGAAAGCTGACTTCAGAATCCATGTACATAACTACTACAGTACACCACCACATGGACTAGGATGGTGGTTCACAAAATGTGGCTACCTGACAAGCAGCAGCATCTAAGAATTTGTTAAGATGCAAATTCTTGAGCCCCAACCAGGCCTCCTGAATCAGAATCTGTGCATGTGACACCAACCATGCAGTGTCTTCACATTTCATGTGATTCTGATGCTCGTTGAAGTCTGAGAACCACTAAACTAAGAAGTGATGCAATTGTTTTAAAAATGCTCTTAGACTCGGCTCAGCGCCTGTAGCTCAAGCGGCTAGGGTGCCGCCACATACACCAGAGCTAGTGGGTTCAGATCCAGCCTAGCCTACCAAACAACAATGACAACTACAGCCAAAGAATAGCCAGGCATTATGGTGGGCGCCTGTAGTCCCAGCTACCTAGGAGGCTAAGGCAAGAGAATCGCTTAAGCCCAAGAGTTGGAGGTTGCTGTGAGCTGTGATGCTTCGGCACTCTATCCAGGGTGACCGCTTGAGACTCTTGTATAAAAAATAAAAATAAAAAATGTTCTTAGACTCAACTTTTCATATATATACTTTTTGGAATTTTTTCTAAGCATGTACATACTTTTTAAAATATATATCAAACTGTGCTATTTTGTAATTTTTCTCTAATAAATGTTGGAAATATTTTTGATAACATTGCTTGAGAACATAATTTTCAATGGCAACTTAGTACTCTATCACATGCATATAATTTGTTAGCTAAATTCCTATTTTGTGAAGAACCATGAAGAGTCTGAGTTTTTACTGTGCTTGTGAGCTAACATGTTAAACCATGATTAATTCATGAATGGTAGGTAACAGAAAACCCAACACGGCTGAGTTAGAAAAAAGAGTCTTCATCACAGCACAGCAGGCAACAGGATCATCTATAAATGTGCATCAGTTCCACTTATCCTCAAGTCCCAGAAAGGTATACCCAAGTTTCAGGTGACACCAGCACATGAAGAAGGTCTCTTGCCAAAGAGATAAGGCTACCATAGTAAATTATTTTATTAACATCTTTACTGAACCTACAATTAGAATCACTCACTTTGGAACGACCATTCTTATGATCAAATAAAGAATACTTTTCAATATACTATGAGATTGGAAATTCTTAATAAATTCAGTAGGAGAACTGCAGGAAAGTTCTATAAGTTTTTGTTGTAAACTTTCATGGACCTTTCTTTGTAAAGAAAGG
>NW_003852615.1:776709-786218 GCF_000181295.1 Otolemur garnettii
AAACCAGCAGTTGGTTTCATGTTAATGGTTGCAAAAATAAGTATTCATGCTGGCTATTAAAATCTTATTTTAATTCACATATATCAATTTTTCTCTACTGTAAAAGTATGAATATATTTCTGGAGGATATTTTGGTTTTTTGTGGTACTCTCTGTTACTTCTGCTTCTGATTTCCACTTTGTAACATTACCCTGAAACTATAGTAGAATCATACATAACAGGGTTACTTGGAGCAGGGAAGTGTTATAACAAATGAAAATCTAAATGGCTCCTCTCAGCTCTGCTCTGCTTCCCAGGTCTGCTCTGCTATCTGTATTCTTGAACCCATTGATTTACTCTCAACTTCTTCCCTGGGCCTTTTTATGACTGATGATAGCATCTCCCTGGCTCCAGCCACACACCACCTAAAAATCCAATCACTAAAATACAAATAAGCTAGAGAAGCGATTTTAGGAAAGACTTTGTGAAGTTCCATTAAACCGCATTATTGTTTAGTTTTCATGTCCATAATTCTAACAGATTTTAAATCGTCTTTTTATTCTCCTTCAGAATGAAACATGTACTTTCTGAAAACTACAGTTTATAAAACAAATTTTACACTAGGAGGTGTGTAATAATGGAGATGTTGATGACCTTTTAGCCTTCATTCAAGATTAATAGTCTCTAGAGCATCTATTGACCTTGATATTATTTCAGATGATATTTAGCTAAGATCAATAAACCTTGATTGATATTAATTACAGCTAATATATGCTTATGACAGAATAAAAATGATAAAGCAGGATTTTAGTGAATATTTAGTGGCAGCACTCTAAAAATGTCCTCAGTTAAAACTACTAAAGGTTTGTAAAATCAAGACCTTTCACTCTTTTACAGGGCAGATATGGAACACATTATCTGAGGCTGATTACAAAATTCAAAGAAAGAATAAAATGTTCATATTAAATTCTTTGCCATGACATGTGAAATTTCTTAGGTTCATTAGGTCACCTGGGCCAGAGTTGGTCCTCAGTTACCAACCAAGCAGGAAATAGCCTTTTGATGTGCAAGTGGACCTAGGCTGGTGGGTGGGCAGGTAGGATAGAGACGAAAACACCACCATGCTCAGGCCTAAACCATGTGGTGTTGCTCTGGGAAAGCCATGAGAAACTACCCTCCACAGTACAGGTGCTCACAGTGGGTGGACACACTCAGGGAGACAGGTTACTTTTGCAGGCTCAAGTTTGGATGTTTGTAGTGACCTCAGGAGGCCCCCTTGAAGGTGTTCACCAATCTAGGCCGAGCCCAGGGGGTTAATGAAGGAGCATATATCGTGGGCACATGGCTAGGGAACAGCACCACTGAACGCTCCTACCTTCCTACACAACTGACTCCACATGTAGTACGAGCAAGAATCAACAAACACAGCACACCAAACCCAGTAAGAGGAGGTCCCTTACTCCAGACATGTCCCTTCAGTGCTCTCTACTGACAAAGCTTAACGTCATGCTCATCACAAAAGAGAAATGCATAAAGAATCCAGTCTGCTAGGTCAGTGCAGGTCCTGGAGGATGAATTTGGAGAAGAGAGGTGGCCTTGTTGAATCCTTTCACACTTGGGTCATAGTTATTTATTATTTTGCAAATTTCTGTTTATGGCATTACCATATTTTTCATTTTCATATTTTATATCTTTTTTTTTCTATAAATCCTTTACAAGTTAAGAAGATCAACTTAAACAGGTCTATCATTTATTTTTATAGGTTTTGCATACAGAGTAAGTTTAAATGTCATGTAGAAAAATCCATTAATCTTTTTTGTGTCTAAATTTATTATGTCTATATACTTAGATTTTTCCGATGAAGATCAGACAAACAATCACCTACCTTATCTTCTGGTTTATTTTCTTTTCATTTAAAATTGAACCCACAGGGAATTTTCTTTGATATATAATATGAGCTAGAAATACAATTTTATTCTTTCCCACATGTTTCCTAATTGTCTTCAAGACTAAAAATAGCTATTATTTTTCCCCCTCCTTTATCTTGTGGCATATTAGTAAATATTATATGTTTATAGAAAGGAACAGAAATGGTTCATATACATCTATGAACCCATCACACATATGTAACAGTTGTTAACACTTTACTATGGTCTCTTAAATATTTTTGAGGATAACACAATAACTAAGAAAATGCCATGAAGGGTATGTTAACCAGTTTGATGAAAATATTTCAAATTGTATATAAAACCAGCACATTGTACCCCCATGACTGCATTAATGTACACAGCAATGATTTAATAAAAATATATTTTTTTTTGAGGAAATAAAATGTTACATTGAGATTTTGTAATCCATTTATATTCCTTCTGTCCATTCTCCTCATTTTTTAGAAGTAACTAACATCCAGAAGTTATATGTAACTTTAGCCAGTATGTGTTTTTAATATCTTTAATATTTTTATTTATTTTATTTTATTTTATTTTTTTGCAGTTTTTGGCTGGGGCAGGGTTTGAACCCACCACCTCTGGTATATGGGGCTGGCACCCTACTCCTCTGAGCCACAGGCATGCCCAAATTTTTTACATTGTTATTTTATTGTTCATGGAGGTGTACATATTTGTGTTTTAAGAATGTGTATTGGCTGGGCACTGTGGCTCATGCCTGTAATTCTAGCACTTTGGGAGGCCAAGACAGGAGGATTACTTGAGGCCAGGAGTTAGAGACCATGAGCAAGAATAAGACCTCACTTCACCTCTACAAAAAATAGAAAAGCTAGCGGGTCATAGTGTCAGGCGTGAGAGGTTGGGAGGTTAAGGTAAGAGCATTACTTGAGTCTAGGAGTTTGAGGTTGCAGTGAACTATGATGACCACTGCCTTCTAGCCTGGAGACAGACCAAGATCCTGTCATAGGTTTAAAAAAAAAGTGTATGAATGATATATATCTTTTGGCAACTTGCTTCTTTACTCAAAATTATGCTTTTCAGACAAGTTCATGTTGATACACATACACACATTCATTTTAAAACTGTATAGCATTCTGTTTTATAAATAAATCACAGTTATTTGTCCATTCCCTACTACTTAGAGACAGTGTGAACGAAAGTGGCTGTAATGATTGATCCTCTCACCCACCATACACGAAGACTGCCTTAGCTCTGCAACTCCACAGATGGATGTTATTGGAAATTTGCTTTTGTAGCTATGTTGGGTATAAAAAGTTATCTTATTTTTATCTAATCTGTATTTTCCTGAAGACTAATGAAGTTATATTAAACACGTATGAATGTACTCTTCCACAAGTTGCCTGTCATAAACTTTGCCTATTTTCCTTAGAAAAATGTACAACCAGGAAGTCAATTGCTTCAGTATGCAGAGCTGAAGGTGGACTAATTGGCACAGGAGGAAAATTTTCCAAGAGGAAAATATTAGAGAAACTAAGTTCATCACTAGAGCAACCTTGGAATGTTGCTGTATTTCTGAAAATAATCACTATATTACTAGTAGTAATAATACTAGTCATGGTCATCACAGGAGCATACATTTTTCACAGAGCTTGGAGGGGCCAGACACTCTGCTTGATATATGTTGCCTATTTAATTTTCACAAGACTATTATGAGATAAATTATATTCTTATCTTAATTTTGTAAGTGAGGAAACTAAGCCTCAGAAAGTGAGATAACTTAAGTCACTCAGATAAAAAGAAGTAAAGACAAAATTCAAATTAGGTTCATGACTCCAGAATGCTCCACCAGGCCCTCTCCACATTGAACCCAAGCATGGAGGGAAGCCAGGGTAGAGACTTAGGCTCACAAAGTGGTGAACATCTGTAGAACTGGCCAACATCAACCTTCAACTGTGACTCCATCTGGCAAGGAGAAGCTATCAGTAGAGGGTCACAGCAAATCTGCAATTATCTAAGAAAGCCCCCTGAACAACTTGGGGAGGTGGAGAAGGAGAAGCGCTCAAACAGGATATGCCCGGCTTCTTGCTACTAAACACACATTATTTCTTGAATGATTGATGGGCAAAATAAAGGAGATGTGATATATTGCTACTTCAAGTTGGTGAAGTGAGTCATTTTGTATACATAAACCTAATCTATAATGTATATTCATATACATTAGTGGATTGTGGCCTTATAACTGCTTTTTAGAGGAAGATGGAGATATTTGGAACACGGCCATAGCCTTTTGGGTTGATGGAACAAATGGTACCTATGCTGCTCTGCAGTAACACAATACAGGAAGTACATGGGACACTTCGTCAACTGGAAAAGATGCATCTCAGGGCAGGGCCACTGTGCTATTTCTTATTTCCTTACTTCAGTATATCACTTTGAATTAGAGCCTATTCAGTGATTTATAACCCAGTGTTCATTCTATAATCTTCAGGGTTTTCTACTCTTAATTTATCTCGTACTGATTTTTCTTTATAATTTAGAGTGCCTTGCTGTTCCTTTTTGTTCAAAAGAGAATACCAGTTTGGAATGAGCTTTACAATTTTTTATTCATGAGATCTACCCATCCTGATATCAACAGTAATTGCTCAATTACAATTAATCATTTTAGAGAAAATGTTATTGCTTCTTATAAATCAGCTGCGGCTCCTAATTTTACAAAATACATTTCAATAAATTCCCAGCTACACTGTTTCCATATTTCCATTTTTAAAAATTGCTTTCTTAAATCCTTAAGACTGAAAAGAATCTTAGAGATCCTCTGGCCCAATTTGAATGATAGAAAATTGTCACTCAGAAAAACTGAGGAACTTGTTCAAGGTTTTATAGACCTAAGGCAAAAAGCCAATTTCTAGAGTATTTTATCAAGTACTTTTCCCACCACTTAAGAAATTTCTTCTGAAACCCCTATCTAGAAACAAGAAAAGTACCTTCCACTCACATTTATCCATTCACCATTTTACTTTTTACTAACTGCAAACAGGATATATATTTTTGTCTTAGAATCTTTTAATTCTTTTGCCTATCCTCACCTTCCACCCTCAGTTGCTACACAGAGAATGATCTCAACATTAGGTTGGAAGGAGAATCTCATCCTCAAATAATTACCCTAGTTAGGGAAGATTTTCTTCTGATGAATGAATAATAATTTATTATTTCATTCCACGGTTTTTAGCATAGAATTTGACAGGTACTCTATAGGTCCCTGGAGGTACTAACATGATTCTAACATCTACACTGTTTTCAACAAAACAATGAAAGAGGTAGATTGGGGATGTTACACAGTGTTAATGACCCTAACTGGTTATCCCTCCCTGTATTTGTGTCCTTTATCACATGACTTTCTAGTTCTTCCAAGGCTATATAGGTTGATCAATGGAATCTTAAAAGGTTTAATGAGACCAAAGGCTTAAAAAGCATATGTATATGTCCAGTGCAAGTGGCTCAGTCTGTAATCCTTACACTCTGTGAAGCTAAGGCAGGAGGATAACTTGACCTTAGGAGTTCAAGACCAGCCTAAGCAAGAGCAAGACCTTGTCTCTACCGAAACTAGAATAATTAGCTGGACAATGTGGTGTACATCTGTAGCCCCAGCAACTTGAGAGGCTGTGGTCACTTGAGCCCAAAAGTCAGAGGTTGCAATGAGCTATGATGACACCACTGCTTGTTCTTTTTTGCCTCTGCCACACTATGAAAAGCTTGTGACCTGGCTAACCTGTGGGACCCAAGGGGAAGATGAGAGTCATAGGGAACTGAGCCAACCCACCTAGGTAAGCAAATTTAGAGCAAACCTCCAAGTGAACCACAGATGTTTTAAACTACCATGTTTAAACTACCATGTTTTGAGGTGGTTTTTTCCCTCTGTGAGTAATCTCTTTTTCTCTAGAAAATTGTAAGATTTTCTCTTTCTCCTAGAATTTTACAAATTTCACCCTAACATTCCCAGTCCCTTTTTGAGATATTGCTGTTCTACATTCTAAGTCCTTTAAATTGAAAGACTAATATCTTCTCTCAGCTCAAAAATAAAAAGACTCTCTTCTATTATTACTTTGATGTTGTCATTCCTTCCATTCTCTCTAGTTTGTTCTTATCCAAGTTTTACTAGATAGACATTGGGATCTCTGAACATCTTACGTGCCTTATGACTATCTATACGTCATATAGTGAATGGCATTCAAGTTTCTTTCACAATTTTAATTTGTCTCTTTGTACTGCATTCTTAGAAAATCTCTTGGTTTGATCATCCATAAAACTGATTTGGTTTCAACCAAATCCATTCTGCTATTCAGTTTTTTGATGGGTCCAAAGTTTTCTTTTTCCTATAGTTCCTCATTTGACTTTGCTGTCAGTATAACGCTGGCCTCAGAAAAGGAGATAGGCAGTGCTTCCTCCTCTTCGATTTCCTGGAACAGTTGAGAAGAATTGGCATAAATTATTCTTTCAATGTTGGGTAGAATTCACCAGGGAAGTCATCAGTTCCTGGGCTTTTCTTTCCTGGGAGGTTTTTTAATCCCCCTATTCATTATTTCTTCAGCTTTTCTATTTCTTTATGATTCAGTCTTCGAGTTGTAACACTGTCTAGGAACTCATTCTTTTCTTCTAGCTTAGCCAAGCTGATGGCATATCATTGTTCATACCAGTCTCTTATGAGCCTTTGCATTTTTGTACAGTCAGTTGTAATGTCTCCTCTTTCATTTATAATTTTGAATTCTAACTTTTTTCTTAGTCTAGCTAAAGTTTTATTAATTTTGTTTACCTTTTTAAAAAATCAACTCAGTTCTATTGATCTTTTTTATTATTTTTCTGGTCTCTATTTCACTTACTTCTGTTCTAATCTTTATTATTGACTTTGAGGTCATTAGTATTACTTCAGCCTTTGGAGGGTATGAATTTAGCCATGTTTTGGATTTTTTTCAATTGCTTCTTAGCTGACAACTAACTAAATATCCTTTTCTTGATGTAGACCTTGTTTATCCAAACTTCACCAAAATTTAAAGGATTTTCTCCAATCTGAGAAGTTAAGGACCAAAAATGAGAGACTATTTCGAGATGTGAATGAAAGGAATCAGGGTCCAGGTTCTGTGGGGGCAATGTGGCCTTTATTCACTTGGGTATGAGCAGGCTAAGTCTGAAAAAGAAGTCAGAACATGGCACATGGGTTATGGTAGGGTGGGAATATAAGACTTCAGAGAGGTAGAAATCGGCACATTCATTCCTTGCTGGGTGTGACATTAATGCACTCATTCCTTCCTGAGCAGGATGTTCTTTCCTGGGTGGGATGGTTCTCTTTGGGTGGATCCCTACATTCAGCCCTATCACAATATAAGGCCTTAGTCTTTGTACAACCAGGTTATTCAGAAAACTTGAGTGCTATGAATCTGCTAATATAATAATTGTATTTCTTCTGCTGCTAACACACAGGAGAAACACTTTGGCAAAGTATTCCTGCACTTTGTCCATCACAAAAGTTATGCCTGGCAAAGTATAGGTCCCTGAACTTAAACTCCAAGAATATAGGTCTTTTAGCTTGCATTCAAACTTCATCATTTAGTATGAAGGAGTTCAGAGAATTTCACCCCAAAATATAATTCCTTGGTATAAAGAATAATTTGAATTAAAGTCCCTTAGAGATCAACAGGCATTGGAACAGGCAGGCTTTTCCTCTATCTGCATAAAAAACAGACAGACCCATCAAGAAGAACAATTGTTCTTCCTCCCCTGTTAATCCTACATCGATTGATGGGTGGGGAGAATCAAGAATGTAACCAAAGGAGTAGGGCGCCAGCCCCATATGCCAGAGGTGGTGGGTTCAAAACCAGCCCCAGCCAAAAACTGCAAAAAAAAAAAAAAAAGGAATGTAACCAGATCTGACCCAACCTGTTTTAAAAATAATACCTGTCTCTCAGGTTAATTTGATTTCCAAAGAGTATCATTTACAAGTCAATCTGTTCTCCCATCCATTCATTCTCTCAAGTATCTATTTATCCTCTCTAGTAATCATTTATTGGCACTCAACAGAATTACAGAAGAACCTCTCTAAGTTGACTACCAATGGGGCTGTAACAAACAGGTCAGTATACAAAGGTGGTCAACATAAGAAACTAGGCCTACTACACTGATACATATATATGGTGAATGTCCAGTCTATGAAAATTAGGTCAACCTAAGGAGGTAGTCAGCGTAGGGACAGGGTCAACTGTGTTTTACTGTTCCTGTATTCCTCATCTCCTCTAAATTGAGGATATGTAAACTTTTAGACCTCGTTGGGATATTAAGTAATCACTCTATGATTCTCTCCATGTACAGAGACGTAATCTCTTTCTCTTATTAATCTTCCTTATTGTGAGTTGATCTTTCAGCAAACTTTAGCAGAAAGGGAAAAGTTTTTCCTTCCTTCCCACAGCTACCACAACCAACCTGCCTGGGTGGCTAAGTTCACAGGCATTTCTGGTCTCAACTGTACGATATGTCATACCTTGTCTTTCCCAAATGATCCTTTGACTTTAATATTAGTGCTTGCTCACTTATCCAGCTTCTACTTTCTCCCATAGTGAGTTCCTCTTTGGGAAATTTGGTGTTTATTATGCCACTGCACTTTTCAAACTCTGTCAGAGTGATATTCAACAATGAGGCATGAAATACTTTTTCTAGAATGAATTCATGAACTTAATTGTGAGACCTTCGTACTACAACTATTCTAATGGCCCTGTCAGAAAAAGAGCTCCAAAATTGTTCTGAAGGGCAGACTAGGCACTGGCCTCAGTGTGTAACTGCTGAAGAAGGCTGCTTTGAAGGTGACCTTACTGATATTCAGCAATGAGGCATGAAACGCTTTTTCTAGGACAGGTTTGCAAACTTAATTGTCAGACCTCACAAATCAATTTGCCTAGTTTGGTGATTAATGTTTAGGCTGTCATACTCCTTGAATATATGGAGATTCTTAGTTATTAATTTATATTTATAAGAGTAGGCTTAGCATGATCAATATAGGTAACCAAGATGGAAGGTACTATTCCCTTGCTAGTCAATTTGATTTCATTATCATGGTAAGTGGTGTTTCAGTGCATTTGGGTTGCTATAGAAAATTACCATGGACTCGGCAACTGAAATAACAAACATTTATTTTTTACAGTTCTAGAGGCTAAGAAATTCACAGCCAGGGCACTGGCAAACCCAGTGTCCAAGGAGGGCCCACTTCCTAGTTTGCAGATGACCATCTCTGTGAGGTGCTCTCACAAGGCAGAGAACAAGAACAGAAGGCAAGGTCTCTTCTGTCTATTCCTAGAAGGCACTAATCCCATCATGACAGTCCCACCCTCACAACCTAATTACCTCCTAACACCTGAACACCATTGGAATTCAGAGTTTCAATATATGAATTATTAGGGACATAAATACTCATTCTAACAGATGAATGGGAGCTTGCCATTAGATATGTACACCATGGAATACTATACAGCCACAAAGAAAGATGGAGACTTTGCCTCCTTCATGTTTACATGGATGAAGCTGGAAAATGTCCTCCTTAGCAAAGTATCTCAAGAATGGAAGAAAAAGTATCCAATGTAC
>NW_003852615.1:786410-787944 GCF_000181295.1 Otolemur garnettii
TGTCGTAACACAATTATGAGAAAGACATGATGGCTATGTCAGCCAGTTGGATGAGAGTTTTTCAAACTGTGTATGGAAGCAACACACTGTATCCTATGATAGAATTAATGTACACAATTATGATCTAATAAAAAAATAAATTAAAAAAAAAAAAGAAAGTAGGTAACTCTACTCGTTGGCAGCTGGTATTACCTGGGAGCACCACTTAACTTCTCTGTCTAGCTCTAGTTCTCAACTTTAAATGCCCCTTGCTTATCCACAGGGGCAGAATTCATCTGCCCCTTTATTACCTCTAAAAACAATTGTGCCCACTCTGATGGAGCTGGGTAGAAAGCCTTTTCTGGGTGCTTGAAACATCTCAGTTTGATTAGTCTTTCTATTAAATGTCACATCGATGAATCTTTTTCATTTTTCCTAATAATTATGACATTTGAATTTCCCCAAAGTTCTATTCAAAAACACACAGGAAAACAAACGCCCGTCTTCCTCCATTACTCTCTTTCATTCGTATTAATGGTATTTATCAGTTCTGTTCAGTTACTTCATTGATCCAATCTCATCTGCTTTGTACACATATCTTCCAGAAATGTGTTGCTTCCGGAACATTCACCCCACTTCCTAGTGCCACTTTGGTGTTAGCCTTACTTTTCATCCTCATGGATATTTGGGGACAGAAAAGTACATGTGTGTGCCTACTCATCTAGAAGGTCCTTACCTCCCAATGACCTTTTCTCTTTGTGATTTTTCCCCTTTTACCTTTTCCTATTTATTTTTGTTTTATTGCTTCTTATTGATTTAGTTTCTTTTGTTTTTGTTTGAGTGGCTTTTTAAAAGCTGTTCAATATAAAGAGGACCAGCTTGGGAGTTAAGAATTTCTTTATCCCAACATGTTTCCACTGTGACTAAACAGTGCCTGGCACATAGTGTGCATAGGTGTCCAGTAAGTGTTAACAAATGAGTGATGAATATGTTACCACCCCTCCCCAGACGTCAGCTTTTTCTAACTAAAATTAGGAGGTCTCTATAAGTAACTCCAGGCTACGATTCTTCTCAGGCTGAATAGAAAACATTTATCATCACTGAACAGGAGGCACCACGTGTGATTAGAGACAACCTAAGACAGAAAACTGTGATTAAACACCAGAAAGAGGCCTTTGCCATCAGAGTTCCAGAGAAGGTCACAAGAACCATAATTAGGCTTAACAATTGGCTCAGGGGATTACAGAGCTATGATCAGGCCAGAGGGTAAGTGAGCACAGACTAAGTTAGGAGACCAAAATAGTAAAACAGTCTGCCCTTAGAAGGACACTTTCAAACCTTCTCCCTCTTCCCAATCTCCACATTGGAAAAACCTCTGGGGCCACAAAGCCTGATAACTCTGCCTTGAGAAATTCTGTTTATGATCCAGGATAGAGGACCTAGGCTTTCCATCCAAACTTAACCACCCCCTGCCAGGTTGTCTAATGACAGTAAGGGTCTCAAGTCAGGTGGTAGGTCTCATACAAACACAACTGGAATAACTATATCCCAGTCA
>NW_003852615.1:788524-789653 GCF_000181295.1 Otolemur garnettii
GCTCTATCAGAGTCTGCTTCTGGTGCTTGGTTTGATATCTCATACTGTCTTTTTTTCTTGCCTTTTGTAATGTCTTGTAATTTTTTGTTGAAAGTTGGACATAATGTATTAGATAATGTGAAGTGGGATTAATAGGTCTTTTCTGTGAAATTTTATGTTTATCTATCTAGAAATTAGGCTGAATTTTAATATTTAGTGCAGCCTAGGTGTCAGAGACTTCAATTACCTGTAGTGACTTTGTTTTTGTCTCCTATATTGTCACTGGGTTTCTCTAGAAATTCCTTCCTAAATAGAGTCTATGTCTGGCATTTATGTTATGGAAGCCTAAGCGGACGAAGACAGGATCCTACCCATAAATTTCACAAAAATGTAAGGGGTCCCTCTAAACCAGAATCCAAGAGCTTTTAATTCTCAAGCTTATCAACATTCACCCTCCCCAAATTTGTCAATTATCACTAAGGAACAGTTAAATATTCTCACCCTTTCCTGGCTCAAATGGCTTATGTTTCTGATAAGCTGTGATTCTCTGTACGTGCCTGTCTCTCCAGTTCTCTAAGTAGCAGTTCACCCCAACACTTCAATTACCTAAGGAATCTAAGAAGAGTTGTTGATTTTCACTTGGTTCTGTTTTTCTCTTGTTGTGAGGATAGGAGACTACATGTTCTTTACATGTTGAAGAAAAAAATCAGAAGTCAGGACAGTTGGGGACTAAACTTTGAGAACCACTGGCTTAGTGAGAACACAGCCACCATCAGCCATTCACAAACACATGGAAGCTATAGGCTCCGCTGCCTAGTAACTCCAATGCACATTCTAATGAAACATTTAATAATTAAGTATTGTTTTCCTCTAGCCAATGTCCTACATATCAAAAACTCTTGTGCCCAGAATAGAGAACCAAGAGCTGAACCCGGCTACTTACTGCTATATGATCTTTGACAAGCCAATTAAAAACACCGAATGGGGAAAAGATTCCCTATTCAACAAATGGTACTGGACAAACTGGCTAGTGATGTGCAGAAAACTGCACAGAAAACCCACACCTGTCACCACTAACTAAGATAGATCCTCACTGGATTAAAGACTTAAATTTAAGACATGAAACTATAAAAACATTAGAAGAAAGTGT
>NW_003852615.1:792131-798945 GCF_000181295.1 Otolemur garnettii
TTAGCATTCTTTTCTTCATGGACGGCCTTAGAAAGTTGTAAAGCATTATTTTCCTTTTGTTTTTCAGCAATTCTGTTAGCCAGCTTCTTCTTCTTCTTTTTTTTTTTTCCCTAAGCTGATCATTATGGATAAACATAAAATCTCTAAATAGATTTTCCTAGTCAGTTAACCATATTCTTGGGGGGAAACATAAGGTAGAATCATTATTAAAAAGCATTCTCAGTAATACACACATCTTTATTATGTCAGTCTTTTGCCAAAAAAAAAATAATAATAAGATTGATAGTAAAATCCACTTAGTTTTTTTTCTTCGCAGAATCAAGCCATCTGCCTCAAAACACACCACCAGCCTCTGGTAGATGAATTCACACATTTTAAAGCCCCAGAGTAACCATTTGAATGGAAATTGGACACTTCTTGTCATTTTGGAAGCTTTTTGAAACTGGAAAGGCTTCTCGTTTGTTCAATTAAATGTGTGTGTATGCAATACACTTTATGAAATTTATCCCAAAACAGTGAGGGCTGAAATAATATGTGAAACAGATGGCACAGCTGCTGTATTTAGAGAGCTACTGTGGACGGAGACGGAGACACGGAGGAAACCATGAAGTGCGCGTCAAAATGTTGTACAATCAAGACTCTCAGCCACAGCCATTAAAGAGGGGAACATCTTTTGAATGTCAACCTCTTGCCTAACGGAGGTGTGCGGAAAGTGCTAAGGATTCAGCCAAGTGAAATTTATAACCTTCTCTGGATGAACTCTTTTCTTCTCAGCTGAGCCTTAAAATTTGAAAATGCGGGGCCTGCGACCTTGGAGTTTCCTCTCTTTCAAACACTATTTGAGAACCAGGCTGAAAGTGCGGTTCCCAAGGGAATGGTAGACAGTGGTGTGTGCATAGCAGAGAAAAGCAAACTGCAGTGTTTAAAGCTGGAGGGAAGGAGCCAGGGGAGATCCCAGAGATTATTTTTCTATTGCCCTAATTTTGTAGGTGAAGAAACAAAGGCCGGGAAGGTTAAGTGGCATCGCCTCCATCCCACAGAACTGGTCTCCTGAGATTCGCTCCAGGGCAACTTTCACCAGAGACGCTGCTTACTAAAAGGAAAAGAACGCTTTGGATTTCTTGAATTTTATGTTATTTTATTTCATTCTTATTTTCATTTCATTCTGAGTAAAACTGTCACCTTTTAAAAAATCTATATAAGGCAGATTTAGAATAGTGAAGGTAAGAAAAAGATCATTTCTTTCTTAAAGTTGCTGTAAGGTAAAAATATTTCACAAAATGTCAACATGTATGCTCTACTTTCTGGGAATGTGTGTGTGTGTGTGTGTATGAGACAGGATATTTGGCTAGATTTTTTCATTTCACATTAATCATACAGACGCAACTTGCATCTCGTTTTTAAAACAACAAATCAAGGGAACAAAATTTCAAATGAAAATTTTTGAATTCAGACTTCTTGACTGAGCATAACATGCATGAGGAAAGACACACACACATCATAAACAGTGACCAGGAAGAAAAAATTTCAATATCCATAGTTCTTTTTAAATGCAGCAACATCTGGGGTTTGAAGAGCCCCACGTTTCCCTCTCGGCTGCGGTTTGTAGACATGAGCATTGAATGCAGATGCCTTCAGTTTATTTCAGGGAGATCCCTAAGCTACTGAAAATGACAACCCTCAGGATTCCCATTCGGGCTCTCATATTCTTCCACATTGAAAACAAAGGGGTAAAACCTGTAATAAGAAAAGCAGCAAAAACCTAAGTTTTATTCATCATCTCCTCCAAAGCAGAGCTCATGAAACAGAAATGAAGTCACGTCCATCTTCAGGGGAATTTGGATAGACCATGATTCCATATTTTAGTGGAGTCCTTCTGGAGACGGCAAATCGATTTTCTAAAGCATTCTTGGTTATTCCAAAAACAGAATAAAAGCACAGCCTGACATGTGACTTTCCACTACATTTCTAAGACTGGATCTATACACCTGGAACAAAGGAAGAATTAGGGCAACTTCAGGTCACCTCAGCAGAAAGTCTATTTAGGTCTGAATGACCTCAGCACTTGGTCCATTTACCACCTTTGCCTTACCAATTATTTCACCATGGCTCTTGTGAATACCTGGTTATAGCCCAGTCTTGGTTTCTGTGTAAGCCAGAAGAATAGTTTCTAAAAAGTAATAACTAACATGTACACCCACAGCCAGCTTAGGGTCTCCCCAGGCTAAGATTCCACTTCCCTATACTTTCACTCTGAAAAATACGAAGAAATTTCTAAAGTACCCTGAGAAGTTGCAACCTACTTGTTTCCATTGCATAATCTTTTTGACAAGTTTTTGTAAAGCATTTTAAAATCAGAAAAGCTCAAACCCATTGATCTTAAAATTTCTTTTAAGTTTCTGACATTTCCTTTCTCACATAATAAGTGGTGAAAGCCAGTCAACAGTTAAAAAGTGTTTCTTTTTCTTTGATGTGGTCTTGTGTATTAAAAACTCAGTGAAACTTATTTCTATAAAGTTCTAAAACAGGATGTGTGACTCACCCACACAAACATACACATTCGTTCACATACCTATTAACTGGGGAAGAGGGAGAAAAGAAGAATTTGATTTGGAAAAAAAAATCAACACAGCGAACCTGTCATTTTATTTTTTCCTTGGTATAGTGGAATGTGTACCCAATGGCAACATGGAAGGCCTATCTATCCCATGTTCTTTCCCAGAAATTCTTACTTGATGAGTCAGGAACTCATCCCAAGGTAAAAGATGATCAAGGTGTCCCATGTCATTTGAGGTTATCTGCACCTGCACACTGCAAGAGATGATTTGGGCTGTTGCGTTGTAAGCATTGCCAAGTTATCTCACATCAAACTACACACCCAAGGGAGAATGGGAAACTGAGACAGCTAAATAAAAGAGTTTTAACACAAAGGCCTTTATAAGAAACAAGGAATGAAACCTTTCATTACACTCTAAAGAAACGATTGTAAGACAGATGGGGAGAACGTCCATCCTTAATCTGTCTGATGATAGGAAAAGAAGCAGAAACCACCACAGAGAGAGGCAGCAGGAAGAGCCAAGAGTGGAGGGACATTCTCAACCAAGTGGTAACTGAGAATTTAAGCTTCCAAACAAAATACACAGTCCAACCTGAAAAATTAAATCAGTGTTGTTTCTTATTTGTCTACCGTGCATTTGAAAGCCATCTGGTTCTGTTTCTTGAAAGTCCACCCTCCCCACTGCAGACTAAGACCTGCTCTCATGTCTCCCCTGGTCCCATGGTCCTTGCTTACAGCAACCTCCAGCCTGACTCTAGAGGTCCGGTGATGACAAGTGTACTCCTCAATAAAATAAAAATATAACAATCATGAATTAGCAAACAAACAGACAGCACCTGGTCAGTTCTGCTGTTTCTAAGGAACGTGGTGAATTGTTCAGTGTATTGCACTTTTCAGCCTCAATTTTCTAATAAGAGATGATGCATCCTCCTCAGAGCTAAAGCCCAACCCTCCTGCCCAGAGTTTCCTTCCTCCCTGGCCTTATGGCATTATGAACACCACCATCTCACATGGAAAAGTTAGTTGTTTGCTCCTCTGTTCCTCAACTTATAATTTTCCCATCATAAATTGACATACTAAATCTAATAAAAGTCTTAGATTTACATGATTCTAATATGCAATTTCATGCTGTGATTTCAGAAAAATATAACTTACTAGAACCAAATTATATATTCTTAACTTCATATGTGTTTCAGAATATTGTAGAATTTACTTTTGATTTCTTCTGTTCCAACAACCCTGCCCCCCACATACATGCACATAAGCCTATAAAAGTTGAAAATTAAAGGGTCAATTGGAAGCATGCTTATGAATGCAAACCTAAAGCTAAACCAAAAGTGAATAAAAATTCCTAAGATCTGAAAAGCCATGTGGAATAATTCAATTCAAAACCAGTACACTTAAATCATTTCTTAAAAACAAAAATCTCATTCCATCTTTCCAGTCAATGTCACTCAATCAAATGCATCATTGTTTACAAAAGATTAAATTTCTCTATATATCGTGGATGCCTTCAGCTTTTAAAAGGAAGACAATTTCTTGGCAGCAAATGGGTAAAGTTCCATATGGCTCCTGTCTATTTTTTTTTAATTTTCTATTGCAATTAGGATTCCTTCTCATAATAAAAACATGATGAGATTGACAGTTTTTTGAAATCAGAACTAGTATTTGAAAAAACCTTATTCCTCATTTTCATCAGTGTGGAGCCCAACTCAGGCGTAAATCATTGATCAAAGATGGCCTGAAATTTCAACCATTTTCTTAAGGAATTGTTTTTCTCTGAAATAGAGATTAACTTTAGGAAATCCTCATACACAATGGAGGCTCACTATAAATTTCTCAACACTTACAAACTATTTCTGTTAAAATTTACTTTTAAATTTTTTTCAGAGAAAAGATAAATGGGAGTTTAAAATGTAGAACTTACCAGTTGGAAGAGACATCGATCTTGAGAATGTGAAGGTGCTAACCATCACATTTAAAGTCTATTTTCCAAAAAGTTTTAGAATTTCATATCATCCTAAGTCAAGAAATTTGTATATACTTCAATGACACAAAATCACATCTAGTGCCATTTCCAGGTGTTTTCCATCAGATCTTTGCTGGAATCGGTCTGATTGTCACTCGACTGTTTTCATCCTCATCCTTTGCTCATAGCTTCAGGCTTCTGTTTTTGAAAACACATACTTATTTCTCCTCTTAAAACTCTCAAACATTGGTCTCAGCTACACTGACTTCTGCTACTTTTTGAAATCGTACAGTCACAGCCTTCTTCCAGATCCTAACTACCTCTGCCTTAAATAATATAAATTATTATGACCAATAATATTATCATCATTATACCAACAATAACAAGAAGCTCATCTGCCTCGAAATTATTTTAATACAAAAAGTACAACTATGGAGATAGTCAGGTTCCCCTCTCATCACTTTATTCAGTTACACTTCAAGTCATATGAATCCCATGTCTGAATGTAATGTCCAAGAATTCCCTTCTGTGCTTAAATATCATGTACAGATTAACCCATACCAAATTTTAAAAAAAAGTCTAAATATCTACTTCCAGTCTAGTATATGAAAATATTATTGTAATGTTTTATTAAGAATAGAGCAGCAATTATTACTGGCTATTTTTGAACATAGAATACTGAGGAGGAAAAAAATTAGTTCATTGTTACTTTATTTGGGATGATGGTAATTGATAGTGAGACACATAGAACTCTCATTCTCTACTAGATAGTTAGAAGGGCCAAATGCTGGTTTGAAAGTTGCTATCTAATTTTGCAGTGCTATTATACAATGTGCACAGGAGATGACACTGGAAGAGAGGGCTTAGTGTCAAGCCATGAATGAAGAAAATGTAACATTGAATGAAAAGATGCTTAGATCTAATTGTCCTCCTCTTCCACAGGGTACGTCAGAACACAGAAGCAAACAAAGCCGCATTTCTATTTATGAGGCTGTCATCTCCTGTCAGCAAGAAAAGCCCAGAAAGCTCTCAGATGGAGATCCTAATCTAATTCCAAGGAAGCTGATGCAGTTTGCCAAAGTTCTATGAGAAGGATGCCTTATGAATAAGGCCAGAGAGAGCGCCACAAAACTTTGCAGGGGAGAAATTCACATGAGAATTACAATGCAAGGAGGGGAAGAACTCCGCAAAGCTCCACTTTTCAAACGCTGCCAGCAAAAATTTAAGCTAATTAAAAGCTTTGAGTACAACTTAGGTAGCCAATACTATGAAGAAGTATATCAGAGGAAAAGCTATTTGGAAGCCATGAAGTAGTGCCAGAGCATATCAGTGAGGGTGCAGACCAGTTTTGTTTTTTTTTTTCCTATCACAAAGACTATGCTTTTTTCATTACTGTTTATTCTCACGAACTCAGAAAGAAAGAGTACGTGGGTTTCCTTCTCTGGGTTAACCTGGAGAAACTTGGCTGGTTTAAATTATTAAGATATGCAGCTCAGGCTGGGAACTTTTAATTCTAGTGGCAAAGTGGCAGGCTGCCGGGAGCAAATACTGTGTCCTTGGGTCAGCACTTTCAATTACTCTCCTCCTCCACCCCAACCAGATGGGCTTCACCCCAAATGTGTACACTTTTGTTACCAGAGTTCCCATTTCTTTAAACTTGCTCAAGTAGATATAGACAATATGGATGAGCTAGATCGCTACAGAACAGGCTCGCCAAATCCCTGTGTGCTAGGCCAATGAGACAGGCAGTGGGTCCAGGAGGAAGAAGAACAGCAGCTATAGTGGCTGAATTCTGGCCAGACATGCACATCCTCTGTGAGTCAGTGAGACTTCTCACCAACAGAAGCAAAGAAGTCTTGCCAAAGATAATGAACACAGCAACCTGTCGATGACTTTCAGTTTTTTTTAGCCTTCTTCCTTCTTCATGTAGCCACTCAAATTTATCCTCCTCATACATTTTCATCTCTAAAATTATCTCCCTCTATGTCCACCAGGAGATTTTACCACAGACAAATGATCTTCGCTATGCTATCCTGCCATTTCCAAATGTCTTTGCTATATAGCTCCAGTTAGATGAGGCACTTAGAGCCTGAAATTTAGCTTGTCCAAAAATAAATCCTTACCTTCCAAGAAAGAACATCCTTACTTTCCTTTATCTGTTAATGAATCACATCCTCCCAGGCCACCCAGATTGGAAATAGCCTAACCACCTTTATTCTCTTTCTTCCTCTCACTCCTGTCATCCCACCACCTCCACAGTATCCCCTCTCTAGAATATTGAAACCATA
>NW_003852615.1:800469-807107 GCF_000181295.1 Otolemur garnettii
AAAAAGTTTAAGAGATAGGAGAATTAATAAGAAATGTTAAATAATTATTACTGTAGTTATTGACGGTATTAAAACAACAACAAGAAGCCGATGATGTCATCAAGAAAAGTAATAGGCCCGATCCTATAGCTCAGCCTGTTTGCCAGATACAAGATGGTATGTAAAACCAATGTTTTCCTCTATTCCAGAAGCGAGATAATATATTAAAAATAAAGGGGGTTGAGCAGGCCCACTCTAAACATCTGTGGGACCTGGGGCAAAAATACAAATGAAGACCACATTGTATATTTAAGTATGTAAAATTTAAAATCAAAGTTAAACTGTAAAGTGGGAGTACATTTAATAATAGTATCTACCAGCAAGCTCATCATTTGCTTATCTCACTAAACTACCTTCTGAATGAAGAGACGGGAGCCATTTCTTTCTTTCTCTATGCTAATTGATATATACAAAGGTCACGTTCCCTAGAAATATACACTCTGAGATAGATTTGCATGCAGGTGGTTTAATGGGGAACAGCACTTGTAACAAAGAAGTAAGGGACACAGGATTGGACAGAAAAAATTGAGAAGTTCTATTTAATTTGGCAAAAATGAAGTATTATTAAATGTTTTAATAAAAATAAAACCACTTAAAAAATAAAGATAAGCCATAGTCAGAAAGGAGCCAGTACATGGTCTCTACTGAGGTATTATAAAAGAAGAAAGAAAAAAAAAATACAGGAAGAAAAAATCAGTTGAAAACTAACCATACCAAGAAGTATTACAATGAAACTTATGAAAGAAAGTTTCAAAAAAAACAAATTCCAAAGAATGATGACGTGGACTCTGGCAGAAAGGGGCAGGAGGACTCAAAGAGGACAAAGAAACCGGAGGACTCAAAGAGGACAAAGAATCCAGAGGACACAAGATAACCTGAAAGATGATAACTGAAGCAAAAAAAAAAAAGGGAATAAAATCATTAGAGAAATGAAAACCATATTAGCAGGAGCTAAAATTAGAAGATAGTTTTTAAAATATAGTCAGAAAGAAAGATTAAGAAGGTAATAAGATTAAAAACACTCTTGTAATTAGAGAGGAGGTGATAGATTGGAAAGAGACACATGGGAAATCAGGGCATTTACATCAATATTGCTGAAGATACAATGTGTGCAACGATGTCTATAAATTGAAATGGGAAATGAATTGGACCCCAAAATTGTATATGTAGCCAGTTGAAGTAAAAGGCAACAGACCTTATCAGAAATGTAAAAATACAATAAATATAAAACAGTCTGAGGCTTTCTTAAACATTTTTGAAAAAAAGATTTGAATAAAAATAAAAATAATGTAAATGAAAAGCTCAGGAAAGGAGCTGGGGAATAAAGAAAATGGAAATGTCTCCATGACTGAGGGAATTAGAGTTATTGAACAGAACGTAAATATTTTTAAAGGAGATAGATTATTGAGAGAGGAAGTGATAGAAAAGAGTGAATGTGTCAATTATGGCGAAGTTTCAGAGTGAGAATTCAATACAACTCCTTTACAGTCAAGAAATTGACTTAAGTATGTATGCAAATTTAGAGCAATAACCACTAAAGATTTAAACACAGATAATAAATCTTCCTAATTATAGCATGCAAAACAAAAAACAGACTATTTAGCAAAAGAAAACAAATAATAGATTGGATTTTAAAATCTGACCGTTTGACTGTAGGACAGATAAATTGGGGAAAAAAATGAGTCAGGATATTTAAAAAGGGGAATAAATAAAGACATATCCAGCAAATCTCAATGAAAATAAAGCAAACTTTGCAATATCCATACATAATGGGTGAACTCAAGAAAAATCCTTACACAAGAAAAAGAAGAGAGATTTAAAACAATGAAGATCCCACCTCCTTGAAACTTTTATTTCTAACTAATTTAACATTAAAGTACCTAATGACAACATGACATGAAAAGCAGAAACAAACAGAAACAAGCACAGTAGTAGGCGTCTTTACCCCAACTCTCTGAACCTTTGGCAAATTAAGTAGATAAGTCTAATAAGTTCACAGGATATTTAAATACCATAGTAAAGCAGAATTAATGGGTTACTCCCAGAGTGGTACCTTAAAACATAAATAAGATAGTGTCACACACTGCTTCTAAAATTCCCAAGGGCTTTCCAAGCTCCTTCTTATTGCTGCTGGCTTGTTCCTCCTCACTCACTCTATGCTGTTCATACTGAGGCTCCTACTGCCCCGGTTTTATCCCGGTCAGTGCCTTTGCACCTGTCGCTCCTCTGTCAGGGATGCTGTTCTGTCAGGATGCCCTGTGTCCTCACCGGCTTCATTCCAATAGTGCCTGCTCCAGTGTCACTACTTGGGGCCTTCACTGAGCATCCCTCTAAAACCTTCCCACCTCTCATCTACTTCCTCAACCAAGCCATTCCCATCTCCTTACCCGCTTCCTTTTTCTTCAAAGCAATTGTTAGTATTGAAAACTTACATGGAACTAGTCACTTTCTTACTTCCTTTTGTTAGAATTAGAGCTCCACAAAGTAAGAAATTTATTTTTTCTTATTCACTCTACCATCCCTGGTGCTTACAATGAATTCTGGCACATCTAACTACCTACTTTTGAAATGAATAAATATGCATTCATGAGTAATTTATTGAATGAATGATGTAATGATTCCACTGAATTCTGTATCTCCTAAAAAGAGAATGTCTCTTTTTCCCAGGGCTCATGGAACATTTACAAAAAGAAATCATTTATTAAGTCACAGAGAAAACCACAATACTCCAAATAGTCAAACCAATCCTGAGCAAAAAGAACAAAGCTGACGGCATCAAACTCCCAGTATTCAAAATATGCTATAATTCAAAAGGATAGTAACCAACATAGCACAATACCCACATAAAAACAGGCACATTTTTATGCACCTGAAAGACGCCAAAACATTCATTGGCAAATGAATATCTTTAATAAATGGTGCCAGGAAAACTGGATATCCTATGTAGAAGAATAAAACTTGACCCCCATCTCTTACTATACAAAAATCAACTCAAAATAAATTAAAGACCTACATGTAAGACTTGAAACTATAAAACTACTAGAAGAAAACAGAGAAAATGCTTGGAGGCATTGCTCTGGGAAAAGATTTATGATATCAAAAGCTCTGCACAGCAAAGGAAACTCACAAAAGATGAAAATGCAACCTACAGAATGGAAGAAAACATTTGCAAACTATTCATCAGACCTACAATTAATATTCAGAATATATAAGGAATCCAAACATTTCAGCCACAAAAACAAATCAATTTGAGTTTTAGAAATAGGTAAATAATCCAAACAGACATTTCTCAAGTCCACAAATATAGGAGAAATGCACAACATCACTAATCACCAGAGAAATGCAAATCAAAACCACAATGAGAAATCATCTCACCTCAGTTAAAAATGGCTATTAACAAAAAGGGGGGGAAAGGCAGTTTCTGGCAAGGATGAGGAGAAAAAGAAATGCTTATACTTTATTAGTGAAAATGTAACCTGGTACATCTACTTTAAAGAACAATATGAAAATTCCTCAGAAAACTACAAATAGAACTACCATATGATCCCACAATCCCATTGCTAGGCATTTACCCAAAGGAAAGAAAATCCTTATATCAAAGAAATATCTGCACCCTGCACCCCCACGCTTATTACAACACTGTTCACAATAGCCAAGATGTAGAATCAACCTAGTGTCCAATAACAGGTGAACGAATAAAGAAAATGCATGAGAGAGATACATACAGAGAGTACCAAAAAATAAAAAAAGATGTATACACATTTTGAGAAAGGCAAAAACTGTATTAGATTTGTAATACTTAAGTCACATTTGACTTTTGCGATTAAAAGAGGTGCTCAACATAACTTGTATTCATTTTTTGTTATTGGTATGTATTATTACTGTATATATACATAAATACACACACATATGGAATACTATTCATCCATAAAAAGCAATGAAATCCTGTCATTCGTGGCAATATGGATTAGCCTGGAGGGCATTATGGTAAGTGAAATTATCCAAAAAACAGAAAGTTAAACACCCCACGCCCTCACTCATATGTGAAAGGTGAAAAAGTTGATCTCAAGAAGTAAAGAGCAGAACAAAGGTTACTAGAGGCTGGGAAGGGTAGAGGAAAGGGAAGGAATAAGGAAAGATTTGTTAAAGAGTACAAAACTATAGCTAGATAGGAGGAAGAAATTCTAGTGTTCTATAGCAATGTAGGATGATTATAGTTAACAATGATGTATTATGTTATTTTCAAATAGCTACAAGAGAGGATATTAAATGTTTCCAACACAAAGACATGATGGATATGCTAATTATCCTGATCTGATCGCTGTACTTTGTATGTATCAAAACATCACCAAGTACCTCATAAATATGTAGAATTATTTTGTGTCAATTCAAAATAAATAAACACATTTTTTAAGAGAAAACCACAGTAACTTACACAAAGTATAAACAGTACAGAAAATATTCTCTGGCCATGACTCACTACAGGTAACATATATAACAGAAAGAAAAATGAAACAAATAAAAAACTTCAACTCTTTGAAATTTTTAAATCAAAATTTTAGATTATAGCATAAATACCATTTGTGATGCCCTGCACTTTAAAACACACCAACCGCACTCTACTGAAAGAACAATTACAGTCTGAAATGTATTACAAAGCCAAAAAGAAGTAAATTAATAACTCAACCAAAAAGTTAGAAAAAGAGCAAAGAAGCAAGGAAAGGGAAAGAAATAATAATAATTAAATAGAAAAAGAATAAATTAGGTAAGGAAATATATCTAAGAGTTGATTCCTTTAAAAGTCAAATTAGTAACTAATTTACAAATTAGTAACTTTATTACTAATTACAAATTAGTAACTAATTTACAAATTAGTAACTTTAAAAGTCAAAATTAGTAAACTAATTTTTTAAGTGGTTAAGGTAATCAAGATTTTTCTAAAAACAAACAGAAAAGACAATGAATTATAGGAAGATTCATTCTTTTATAGCATGCAAGTGCCTTTGAAAATGTGGATAAAATTATTGCTCAGGTGGTGTGAATTTCTTAATGGAAAAAACCTAAACTCTCTTAAATAATTTAAAGATGTGTATGTAATGCACGGCCACAGGCTCAGGGACCCACTAATACAAGAAGCCTAGAATAAGGTATCCTGAGGCAGTTGTGGTACAGTTTGGTTTTGTACAATTTAGGAAGATAGAAATTGCAGGCAAAATCATAAATCAATGCTTGCAAAGTATACATTGGTTTGTAGGATAAGGTGGGACATCTTAAAGCAGTGCTCATAGGTTATAGGTGGATTAAGAGACCCTTTGATTTGTAATTAATTAAAGAAAGATTAAAGAGTTGAAGTCAGTAAAAGGGAATGACTGAGTTAATATAAAAAGACCTGCTAATTAGAGAGCAAGCCACAATATCCTCAAAGAAATCTGTAAAGAAAATTGAAGACCTGCAGGTCTGACTTCACCCTTGCCTTACATGGCCTTAGGTCCTGTTTGCAATTATTTTAACCTCCAGAAGGGAGGTGGTTTAATGAGATGTGTCCTACCTCCCTTCCCTTCATATCTGGAAACCCAGGATTTTAAGGGGTCCCCTTGAACAAGAGGTAGTCCATTCAGTTTGGGGTGGGGTGAATTAAAGACTTTATTCTCAGTTTATAAATTTTATCAAAATTTCAAGAAACACTCTAAAGCTAATGATTTCCAAAGCATGGAATATAAGGTAACTTTTAAAATTCTTATTATACAGAATAATATAGTTACTAAAGTCAAAAATCAATAATTAAAATATAAAAACTACTAACTAATCATTTGTACAAATATTTACTAATACAAAAAGCAGTAACTAGATAATATTGTATACATATTTGCTACACTATAGACCAATCTAATTTTTAAATACAAAAAATTTTAAAATATAGTGGAATAACATATCCCACTTACAAGAGCAGAAAAGAGGAGGGAAAAATCTAAAAATTAACTTAACAAAACCTTACCAGATTAATATAGAGAAAATGTCCATATTGAAAGATGACTACTATCTCCCAAATTAACCTATGAAATCCATATAATTGTATTGAATATTTTGCAGTATCTTTTTTTTTTAAAGGGTTTTTTTTTTTTTTTTTTTGCAGTTTTGCAGTTTTGCAGTTTTGCAGGGCTGGGTTTGAACCCACCACCTCCAGCATATGGGGCTAGCACCCTACTCCTTTGAGCCACAAGCACCACCCTGCAATATCTCTTAATATTGGTCCAGGTCATTTAGAAAAATAAACATACTTACTCAGCTAAGAAATTTCTATGAAAGAAGACTAAAGAGGGGGAATTAGTTCTACTACATAGCTAACATTCTATAAAGCTATTATTATTAAAATTATTTGGTGCTTGCACAGGAAAATATACACAGATAAAAAGGACAGAATGGAGAGTCTGAAAATGAAGCTAAATAAGCAGGGGAATTTCATTTTTGAAAAACCATGGGCTCGGCGCCTATAGCTCAACCGGCTAAGGCGCCAGCCACGTACACCTAAGGTGGCGGGTTCGAATCCCCAGCCGGGCCCACCGAAACAAAAATAGAGGGCGTGGCTCGGCGCCTATAGC
>NW_003852615.1:807242-836531 GCF_000181295.1 Otolemur garnettii
CTCTGTCTCAAAAAAAAAAAAAAAAAAAAAAAAGAAAAACCATGCAATTTTACTTCCTTATGAAAATAATAAATTTCAATATATGAAGACAAATAGCCATTTGGAAAAGGGAATTAAAATAACTTCAGACTTCATTTCTTCCTACAAATATATTCTAACTGGGGTAAAGTAAATGTAAACAAAATTAGAATGTAGAATTTTAATAAAATACAAGTAAATATTTCATAAATGTAGCGTGAGATAAACATTTCTAAACATCACACAAAAACACTCAGAAACCCTAAAAAACTTTTTGATTAATTTTGGTACATAAATATTTTCAACTAAACATGAAAAAATAATGGTCAAAATACAAGGTCAAAATGCAAAGAACATACTAAGAAAAGTATTTCCAAAATATATGACAGAATACAAATAATTTTCTTAATATGTAAAAAGGTTTGACAAATCAATACAAAATATTTGAATGACCTATTAGAAAATTAGTCCAAGGGCATGAACTAGCATTTCAAAGAAAAAGAACTTAAATGGGAAACAAATACAGAGAAAGATCTTTCATTTACTTTTTTTAAAGATATATAATATATAATGATAGGATACCATTGTTCACTGGTTAAACAGTTACTATAAAAATGTGAAATAGAATAATATGCCTTTATTTAAAAGATATAGGTCTCTGGATGTGGGTGGATTGCTTGAGCTCAAGAGTTCCAGACCAGCCAGAGCAAGACTCTCTCTTTACTAAAAATAGAAAAACTAGCAGAGTAGTAGAGCTCACCTGTAGTCTCAGCTACTTGGGAGGCTAAGGTAAGAGGACTGCTCAGGCCCAAAAGTTTGAGGTTGCTGTGAGCTGCAATGATGCCATGGCACTCTACCCCAGGGGACAGAGTAAGATTCTGCCTAAAAAAAAAAAAAAAAAAATAGGTCTCAATGCACTGATGTGGAAAGATAAGATGACCAAGATATTCTGTCAAGTAAAAAAAGACAAGTTACAAAAAGGTATGCATAGAAACATTAATTTGTATAACCAAAAGGCTATAAGAAAGCTTATATGTCCACAGTAAAATGTCCTTATTAGAAAGTGAAAATTTTCCAAAAGCACACAAAAAATATTTAATAATTACTATCTGGGAAGAGAATACAGGAGTCATAGAAAAAGATATTTTTACTTTTCATTTTATACTAATTATGTACTAATCAAATTTTTTATTAGGTGTATGATTTAGTTTTTTATAATAAAAAACTAATTTAAATAACAAAAATATTTTTTAATTAACCCAGATTCTAAAAGGTATGATCTCAAAAACTAAATTATATTTTACTGACCTAATCACTTAGGTTAATTTCTTTTTTCTTCCAAGTATTTAGAGATTAAAATAATTTAAATTGTCAGAACAAATACAGGAAGGCCAATAGGATTATGCTCTAAAAGTTTTGTAAAGTGGTACAAAAAGTATTTCAAAAATCACATTTGGCAATACAAGTTTCCATGAAAAAAAAAAGCACCTGGATTCAATTTCTACCTTTACCTTCACTTTTTATATCCATAAGTCAAAAATTTTAGTGATTTTTACCTCTCTTTATAATTATGACCACCAACCAAATACCTCAGAGGTCCATGAGTCAGACTTTGTAAAGCACAATGAGTCCTTTAGAAACATAAATTTTTGTGTAACAACTCTGCAAGGAGTCTATTAATGCTGTTTTCTTCTTTAATAGTTTCTTTGGAATAGTTTCCTTACCAGTCAGTACAGCCTAACCTAACAATATAGCTACTTCTTGTTTTTCTTCTTTCCTTAAGTTCTAATAATGCAGTTTTTATGTAGCCAAGCTCCCACTGATTCTAATCAGTCCAGACTTTGGTTTTAGTGGCATGCTACTGATAATATTTCCTAGACATTGCTTTTTCAGTATGAAGCCATTTCTTCCATCTCCTAATAGTAATGCTAAATTATACCCCAGGGATATGTTTCTAATAATGCCTCCATTCTTCTTTCCCAAACATCTATAACAATACAATGCAATAGCAATTTTCACACAATAAAAAGTGAATACAAGGAATTCAACTTGTTCTTGATTTACAGAGAACCCCAGTTGAACAGGAGTTATTGCAAAATGTATTCCCTCTAGGAAACAGCTTCAGTTTACAGCAAACACCCTCCTATAATCATGTATTACTTTAACACCAAAAAATACTCAAAAATCCAGCTATCAAAGAGATCCATTTCTTCATAACTTTTAGGTAGATGTTTCATTTCATCAGCATCTTATGTTTTTAAGTTGTCAATAAGAGCTAATAAATCCCAACATATGGATTTATTACTGTGATGGAGATATTTGGCTCCAGCGTGAAAATTTGCCCCCAATTAGCTTTTCATATTTCCTTTAATGAGTTCTTCTAAAATACCAATGATTCCAAACAGAAGTCTCTTTATAAAACAGATGTGTATCAGTGAGAATTAGGCAGACACCCTGAGGCCAGTGACAGGAATAATTTTTTTTTTTTCTAAGAAATACCACAACATGAATACTTCTATTCCAGGAAAGTTTTTTCCACAAATGAATCTTCAAAACTGACTTATAGGAGAGAATATTGTTCTCAATTGGCTGAACATGGATAAAGGAATTGTGTATAACAAAAGGAAACTATGACCACATCCTTACCACAACAGGCAATTTAGAAACATTTCATGGGAATCATAGCAACTGAAGGAGTGAGCCTCCAAGACGGGCCTTCTGGGATTCTTGCAACATGCATAAGATCAGGAAAGCATTTACATCCCCAGTTTATGATGTACCAATAAAACAAATGTTTTAGAACTGTCTGTCTTGCTTGAATCACAGGCCAGATTAAAGGAGAAGAGGAAGCAAAGCCAAAGTATGTATTGCAGTAATTCAGTAATTCAGGCACCAGCAGTGAGGGCCTGGTCTGATAGTGGCAGTGACAAGGTAGAACAAAAGTAGAAGGAAAGGGGAGAAAGATGGCAAAAGGGGAAATGAAGCCCAGTAAAGGGGTTTTCCATTTAGAGAACACTTCATTAGAATGTTCCCATTTATTTTCTCATAACAATCCTACATGAAGGAAGTTACAACAGGAATAATACTCATCATACTACTGAAGAATCCAAGGTTTGGAAAGGCTAACTGCTGTGCCACCCTTATTGGACCTATTCATGGAGTAGGGACTGGGTGGAATTTAAACACAGAAATAAACGCAGCTTTTATCACGTTTACAGCCACATCCACACTACACAGACACAGCAATTACACAAACTGCTGAGAGCACAGCAGGTGCTTAATAAATACTTGAATGAATGTTGAATAAATGAATGAATGAACAAATCTTATTTATTTTTTAATAATTTTATTTTTTCAAGGTCTGCTTCATTTATACATCTTTTTCTCTAATGTTCTGTAAGAGTTTGAAGTAGGATCTATATCCAGCTTATCTTTGCCCCAGTGACTGTACCAGAAATGCAAGGGTGACTGAATATACACAAATCAATAAATGTGATATATCACAGAAACAGATTAAGGACAATAACCCTATGATCATCTCAGTAGCTACAGAAAAAGTATTCTATAAAATTCAGCATTCCTTTATGATAAAAATCCTCAAAAACCCTGGCATAGAAGGAACATCCCTCAAAATAATAAAAGCTATACATAACAAATCCAAACCAACATCATAATATAATGAATGGTACTTAATGTGGAAAAGTTGAAAGCATGCTCTCTATGAGCTGGAATAAGACAAAGGTGCCCACTTTCACCACTCTTGTTTATCATAGTACTGAAAGTTCTAGCAAGTATTCAAATAGGAGAAAGAAATAAAAGACATGCACTGTTCCCTCATGATATGATCTTATAAATAGGAAACCCTAAAGATGCCACAAAAAAGTCTTAATTTGGTAAATGAATTTTGTAAAAGTTTCAGGATACAAAATCAACGTATAAAATCAGAAGCATTTCCATACATCACTAATGATACAGCCAAGAACCAAATCAAAGAGGAAATGGGTGGGGCACCTCAGCTATAAAAACCAAATAACATACTGAGAAGTATATTTAACCTAGGCAGTGGATGATCTCTACAAGGAAAACTACAAAACACAGATGAAAGAAGCTGTGGAGATGGAAAAACAATCCATGCTCATGGATCAAAAGAAATAGTATCATTAAAATGACTGTACTGCCCAAAGAAATCTACCAGATTTAGTGCAATCCCTATTAAAAAAATTATTTTCCAAAGAATTAAAAAAATCTAAAATTAATAAGGAACCAAAAAAGAGCCTGAATAACAAAGCAATCCTAAGCAATGAGAATAATGCTGGAGGCCTCCCATTGCCTGGCTTCAAATAATACTACAAGGAGTAGTAATCAAAACAGCATGGTAATGGAATAAACAAGGAAACAGACCAATCAAACAAAATTGAGAACCCAGAAATAAACCCACAAAATTACAGCCAACTTATCTTAAACAAAGTCGACAAGAATGTACCCTGGGAAAAGAATTTTCAATAAATGGTGCTGGGAGAACTGGATTACTATATACAGAAGAATGAAACTGGACCCTACTCTTTCACCATGTACAAAAATATTCTCAAGATATATCAAAAACTCAAATACAAGAGATGAAACTATAAAATTCTAGAAGAATACCTAGGTAAAATTTTTGTGGACATTGGCCTACGCAAAGAATTTATGAGTAAGACTGCAAAAGCATATGCCACAAATAGACTTAATTAAACTAAAAAGCTTTGGCATAGCTAAAGAAATAATCAGCAAAGTGAACAGAGAACCTTCAGAATGGGAGAAAATATTTGCAAACTGCACATCTAACAGGGGACTAACATCACAAAAATATAAGGAACTCAACAACAACACAAAACACAAATTATCTCATTTAAAGCTGGCCTAAGGACAAGAATAGACATTTTTCATAAAGAAGGCAAACAAATCATCAGCAAACATTAAAGATGCTCAACATACTAATCATCGGAGAATTGCAAACTAAAACCATCTTACACCAATCAGAATGGCTATTTTTAAAAAGACAAAAAAAAAAAAACCCAAAACACCAGATATTGGTAAAGATGTAGAGAAAAGGGTACTACCTCTATGGGAAAAAGTATGGACATTTCTCATAGAACTACTATTTGATCCAGCAGTCCCACTATTAGATATTTACCCAAAGAAAAACAATTCATTATATCAAAAACATATCTGAGTTCATCTGTTTATTGCAGCACTATTCATAACAGCAAAGACATGGAATGAACCTAAGTGTCCATCAGCAAAGGATTGGATAAAGAAAATAGAATCTGAAGGAATACTATTCATCCACAAGGAAGAAATGAAATCATATCTTTTGCAGCAACGTGGATGGAAGTGGAGCCTATTGTCTTAAGTGAAGCAACTCAGACATAGAAAGATAAATGTCACATGTTCTCACACAGGTTAAGTGGGAGCTAAATAATGTGTACACCCGGAAGTAGAGTATGGAGTGATAGACAATGGAAACTCAGAAAGATGGAGGGATGGAGGGCTACGTGATAAGAAGTTACTTAATAGGTACAATTTATGTTACTCTAGTACCATCACTAGAGTACACCAAAAGCCCTGACTTCACCACTGTGCCATACATATCCATATAACAAAATTATACATGCACCTCATAAATGTATACAAGTAAAAAATAAATAAATTTAAAAATCCAGTCAAAAATAAATAAACAGACAAGGCATCAGCAGGGCTACACTCCCTCTGGAGGCCATCAGGGAGAAATCTATCTCCTTGCCTTTTCCAGCTTCTAGAGCCTTGCTGCATTTCTTGGCTCATGACCCCTTCCATCTTCAAAGCCAGCAATAGCTTTCTCACATTTGCATCACTTAGGCAGTGACCCTTCTGCCTTCCTAAGCCATCATTGAAGGTGCATTTTCATTTCATAAAGTCCATCAATGTAATCCAAAATAATCTCCCTATTTTAAAGTCAACTGAAAAGCAAACTTAAATCCCCATTTGCATGTGACACGAGATACTCACAGGTTCTTATGAGTAGAACGTGGACATCTTTGGGAAGGCTATTAGTCTGCATATTAGTCTAGATTAACCAATTTAGGATTGTTGATTTCTGTCCTACAACATCTAAATTTTGGCCTCAGTTATAGACACTTAATAATTACCTCTTAATTGAATTTAATAACAACTCAGGTGCTGTTTTAGACACACCGATCACAGATTATTCAATATTTAACAATGAGTTTATTCTTTGAAATACCAATCACTCTTTTATCAGTAACAATATGATGAATATGAAACTTTGACTATATAGTATGTAGAATCAATCCAATTCTTCCTCACTTTCATAGTATTTTAGCAGTGGACCAGAATAATAAGCATTAAAGCCATATTATTAAGACATCTGCCATAACCTAGCTGTTTGCATTTTGATTGTTTTCTTCTCAGCTAGATTGAGCTCCTGCTTTATTGATTGCTTCAATAACCCTCACAATTCCAGAGAAAAAGTTAACAAATCTTTACATACCCTCCTATAAAGGAAATATTTTGCCTTACCCAATGTCCGAGGGAATAACTAGATAATGCCAAGGCCCCTTCAAGTTCCAACATTCTATCATTCTACAAAACCTTAACAGGATGATGCCAAGAGGGCTGCTATTTGATGCTCTTGCTTGAAAGTTCTCTGATCTTGCCTCCCTAAATGTTCTTACCACAAACCTATTCCACACTCTGACTGAGAAACAAGATTTCCTAATTGAGCTAGTTTGCTGCTTTCCAGACAGTGTTGCTGCCCTTTCCAGACACACAACCAAAGTAGCACCTAGACATGTGGCCTAGTTGTCCTCTCCTGGGTTTACTTACTGCCCTAGATTGATCATTTCAGATCTCTGTTTATCTCTACCCATCATCTTTGTTCAGCAACCTTCCTGTGATCTACAATCGATCCAAAAAAGCCGTCTTTGTGGCTCCACACCCCGATTGCAGAAATTCTCTGGGAAAAAAAAATCACCAAGTTCTACAGATTTGATTTTCTATGAAGCTTTAGTCTCCAATATCAGCTTCATCTAGGGCAGCAGTTCTCAACCTGTGGGCCACGACCCACAGGAACTGTACTAAAGGGCCATGGCATTAGGAAGGTTGAGAACCACTGATCTAGGGTGATCAATGGTCCTGGTTTGCCTGGAAGTGAAAGAGTTCCTGGAGTGTGGCACTTAAAAACTGGAAGTCTTTAGCCAGCCAGGGCAGCCCTACTTCATCTGTAACAAGGCTCACCAGTCCTTTCCGTGTCCTGATTCGCTTCTCTTTCCCGTTCCATACACTCACATCCCACCACCTCCCCACACTTGCTCATGCATATGACTTCCTCTTTCTTTACGGAGAAGACTGTGACATTAAGCACTGTGTTTAAATAGAAAATGGTCCATAAAATAAAGGGCAATCAACAGGAAAAGGCCAGATGACTGACTACAATGAGACTGCACAAAGTAAAATTGAGTTTAATGAATTCAGCACAGTCTAGGAACTGGCATTTACTTTGCAGGGACAGGTGAGAAATATGGTTTTGTTAGCACACTGACTCTGAGGAGTGGGCTTTCATTAATTCAAGTTCTCAAAAGATGATAGTATACACCAGAAGGAGATTATGTTCATTTACAAGAGGTCCCATCACCAGCCAAAAACATTCACATCAGCATGCCAAGCCATTCTCTTCCTGTGAACAAGTGATATGAAGAGTGAAATTATCATCAGAAGGCCACTTTATTAATGTTTAATTTAAAAACACAGCTATCAAGCAGAGCAGGGAATCTGATCCATCAGTCTGATTGACACAGTATCCTGAGTAACATAAGTGGAAAGTTAAATGATCGAAAAATTGCTCTTGTGAATATTGACCAGAATTTTGAAAAGTGTCCTCTGGAAAAAGTAATGTGAGCTGCTGACGCACACCAGGGGATGTCACCTGGAGAACATTAATACGTAATTACAGAAGGGCATCATTTACATATTAGTACACCATCCACGTGGTTATTCATCATAGCCTGAGTGGCATAGTAAATATCTTATTTACCTTGTTTTTTGTATGTACAATATATACATATGTATTGGAGACTGTCCCATATCAATTCTAAAGAATAATATTCTTTTTGTTTATAATTGTATACCATTCTTTGCTTTACGTAATTTAAATTATTGAAATTTCCAATTCAGGGGACCAAGAACCCTAATCTAATCTTCTCTTGTCTTCTCTGGGATCTAGGCCCATTAACTAATTTTCCTTGCCTATATTTTGTTTCTCCATTCCACTGGCACCTTCCTCATGGTGTACACAAAATGTATAAGTCTTTCCTTTAATCTTTTAAGTCTTTCATTAGCATAAATCTCTCCTTCCTTTCACAATCAAGATCCTGAAAAGAATGGTTTTCACTCCAAGATACTTTCTCCACCCACTCACTACTCAACCCATGGCAGCCAGATCCCTGCTCCCATTATTACACTGAGACGTGGCTGGATATAATCCCCAATATCCTACTACTTGCCAAAAACAATTTCAAAATCCGTATCACTTGACCCTCTCATCAACCACTCCCTATCTGGAATCCTCTCCCACCTTCCCTCCTGTGGTATTGCTCGCTCCTGGATTTACATAGATCTGGTTTATGCTTTTTTACTCTCTTGCTATTTCCTCATCTTCTTCCAGACTGCCCTTGGCCCTCTTCTCTCCTCATTTCACATCCTTTTTAGACTCTCTCAAGGCACCAATGATCATCTACAGGTGACTTTGCCAATACTCACACCGCTAGCCACAGCCTCTCTGAGCTCCAGCCTGAGCACCACTGCCTACTAGGCACTTCCATATGGACGTCTCACAGGTACCTTAAACTCAACATGTGTAAAACCTAAACTGCTTGTTTCTTATGCCACCATATCTCTTCTTTTTCCTTTGTCTTTTATAGTTTTCAGAGACCTATGATTTCAAAAAGTACATCTTTTTTTCAGACTTGTCACTTGCTTGTTTTAGCCTCCAGAAATCTGCTGCAATGGCAATAGCTTTGGTGATGGGAAATAAGATGAAGCTATTTTGGCTCTGCTAACATGTGCCCAAGAGAATCTCCCACACATTCTCCCTCTGAAAAACTCCAGGAGTTCAGATTATCCTTGTTCAGCAATTTCTCCCTTATGCCCTCAGCACAGCATCTGACCAAACACCCATCTCCTATATCTCCCATATCTCCCAAGAAAGAAACAGGTCCCCAGTAGTTTGTCATTCAAACCAATAGAGACACTTTTAAATTATCTTAAAGTAAGGTGAGGGAAGGCATACCCTGTCCAATTCCAGGAGACACAGCAAATGAAGAACTCACTCCCCAAATTCTCCTAAATATTCAAATCATAACCCTTAATACTCTTGATGTTATAAAAAGAATAAGATCCATATTATTGCTTTTTAATAATTTCCTTGTATGTTATCTCTCATACTTTGTTACCTCAGCCAAAACTTATACTATATAATACACTTTGACTAAACATTCTATTCCAGAGATTCGACTATAGAAAAATAAACCAAAATACCAAAAAAGGCCTTGTTCATAAATATTTCCATTGCATCTCTAATAAACTAGTAAAAAATTCAAAGCTATATAAATATTCCACATATGAGGATGATTGGGTAAATGATGGATCCCCTCCACACTCAATAGAATACACATGTCCAACAATAATTTATGTTATCATAGGGAAAGTCATAGGTTATAATATTTAGCTAAATAAAAGTGTCCAAAACTAAACATACAGATAGACAACAACAGTTCTGTGCAGAAAGGTTCTACATAGAAAAAGTACAAATGAATAAATAAAATGTGAATAGTTTTCTTTATATGATGAGATTTTCTACAATTCATTTTTCCTTTCCAACCCAAATTATCCATGATAAGTACTTATTACTTTCATAATCAGAAAAATAAAACAACTTTTCAAATGTATGCTCATAAAATCCTGTTCTGCACAATAAAATAGATTTATCTCTACAATAGGTTTGAGATCACTTTCTTCTGAGCCCCATGCTGAAAGAGACAGAAACTTATAAACTGAGTTATCTTTTTCTCTCTCCAAATAACAAAATAAAGTGGCCACTAAGTATTTTAATAGTATGTACAAATAAACCTAACAGCTGGTAATGAGATAATGAGCTTTTGTCATCTCACTGCCTAGGAAGGATGTTTGAGAAATTATTGAAAAATATCAAAAGCTGAATAAGTATTCAGTATTTTCTTAATCACACAAGCTAGTTCTCAAAGCCCTAGAAAAAATGGGAATTTTTATTCTTTAATCAATACACCAGTAAAAAAGCATACCTTCAGGGCAGCATCTGTGGTTCAAGGAGTAGGGTGCCCATCCCATATACCGGAGGTGGTAGGTTCAGGCCTGGCCCCAGCCAAAAACTGCAACAACAACAACAAAAAAGGCATACCTTCAAAGGATATTACCTGAAAGCTTCTGCAATTAACCTACCCATGTTTACCACTTTGTAGAATTAGTTTACCTGCCAACCTCAATCTGCTGAGACTCTTAACTTTTTATATGGTTAGCAATTCTACAAACCAGTCTACTGGGCAGTTTGTCAAAAAATAACTGCTAATGTTTATTACATTTTGTCTTTCCTGATGGCGTTATTAGGGACTAATTCAGGTTTTTAGCATTTTTAATTGACATGTTTATTGATTCTTACTCTTTTTATGTGTATTATATGCAGTGCTGGCATGCTATGTCAAAATGCTAAAATTTACAACTCAAACTCACCACCCCAGTAGGTAGCTTCCTTAGGTTATTAGCAAATGTCACTAATGCAATTGAATAGCAAATATTAAAAGGAAATGTCTGTCTTTAGACCTTCTTGATAATCTAAAATAGTAATTACATGCATTAGTGATATACTCTGACAATGAAGCTCTTAATTTTTTAAATTTGAAGTGACCTTTTCTACAATTTCTTAGCAAAAGTTGAGGGAAGCTGCAATTAGACTATCGGGACCATGTTATCATCATCCATCTTCTTTCGATCCAAAACAGTGGGTGATATAAGAGGGAAAGTTCTAAAGTTCTTTAATTAGAACTAATTCCTATCGACCTCTAGCAACTTTAGTAAAGCTCAAAATAGCAGATAATAGGATGACTAATGCTTTAATCCTCTGACAAAAGAGTGTTGAGCCTGTTACTATTGCTCATTTCTTTCTCAGAATTTACTTAATTTTGTTTTTCTTGATTCAGAACAGTTGTCTTTAAATGGAAGAATCCTGTACAACCTAACGATATGCTTGCTACCTGTGGCAAGAAGAAATATAGTTCAAAAGCAATCTCTGAAAAGACAGAGATTTTGGTAGAATCTGAGTACATCCTTCATTTTGGTGGTGCTGTTATATTGAATATGCATTAAGTGCCCCCATTACTTAGTCAGACACACTAAGAATATAAACATCCTTATCTGTGAGGACATCCTCTGCTTCTGTAGTCCCTATCAGTGTCCATGTGCGCTTACTACATGTCTACAATGTACAGCTGTAGAAGAACAGTGCAAGATTCCCTTGACCTCAAAGAGCTTATATGATAATTTTAACTTGTGTTATATCACCTTTAATTACTTAATTTATACCTACAAGAAATTAGGAAGGACACGATTCAAACTAGTCCTAGTGGTGTGGGGAAGATTATTAATATGGTAAGAATTCAGAGAAGGAAAAACTCAGAAGGCTCTTGAGTGGTCAGAAAGGCTATCCACAAACTGGTGAACAGGATACCCTTGAAAGACAGCTTCCCATGGTTTGAATGTTTGTCTCCTCCAAAACTCACATTGAAACTTAACTCCTATGTGACAGTATTAAAAGGTGGAGCCTTTAATAGATGATTGGGTTCATTCATGAATTTATGGGTTAATAGGTCATCACAGGAGTGGGCTAGTTATCACAAGACTGGACCTATTATAAAAGCAAGCTTGACTCTCAGCTCACCCCCCTCCCCTGGGATGCCCTCTGCCAGGTTATAAATAGCACAGGGCCCTCACAAGAAATTAACCAGATATTGTCACTCAAACTTGGACTTCCTAGCTCCCAGAACTGTAATAAATAAACTTCTTTTCTTTATAAATTACGACTCCCAGGTTTCCAGTTATAGCAACAGAAAATGAACTAAGATACAGTTCAAGTGGGGATGAATGAGAAGGAAAGGTATGTGCTAAGCCCTTCTGAGACTTGTGACCTATCTTGAATTTGGCTTTACTTATTTACTAGTTGTGTTTTAAATTCAAAACACATTTTAATTTTTTTAGATGAATACAATAATAATAAAAAATAGCAGATACTGAGGGGAAAACCCAGTGGAAAATCATAGTCTTCACCCTACAGGATGCAGAATCTGAGGAATTGGCTTGAGTCAGAAAAAAAAAGGTTTCAGCAAGGGAGATGCTAGAAAAGCATATCCATAACCAGTTGATGGAGACAAGCACCCTATCTTTCTTGTTAATGTTTAAGTCTTTACAATCAGCTTCATAAGTCTATAGCCCCGCTCTCCCACACCATTCTTAAGGCAAGCGACAGCCAGCCCTGGCGTTCCAGCCATCTGCACTGCTTCATTTATATGAGACAGATGACAGGCAAGCAGCAGAGATTTACTAGTATAGGTTATAAAAAAGATTTTTCAGTAGGTTCTCAGCAGCCAGAGGCTGCAGGGAAGCTGAAAAATCTAAACTGAATACAACATTAAAAAAATTTTAAATAGATATCACCTTGTGCCATCACAGAAAATAAATTCTTTGAACATGCTTTGGGTTAGTTTTGAGTTTAAAAACTCATGGTACTTAATGGTTTTACTTCTCCAACTTAATCCAACACTTTACATGAGAATAAATGAATTTCTATTTTAGAAAAACTACAATCCTTGTGATCTGTTCACCTATTCAGTCCCCAGGGTAGCTACACTTAACCACCTCTGCCTCTGCTCCCCAAACAGTAACCTTGGAATAATCTGCTTTTTCAAATTACTTGATTCTCTTAGAACATATTTCTAAAAAATTCCCACCCATTCCAAAAAAACTTTGAAATTCTGTTCATGTTTTCCTTTGCTCCTCAGAAATTGCTTATAGCATATTGATTTCTTTCTTTTTTGCTAAGAAGTCAAGCAAAAGAACTATGAATCTCAGATAAAGCTCCTCATGTGGAGTCGACTAAGCTTTTCATTTTGGTAAAATTAATATTTTACTATTTCTCCCTGGAATCCAAGGAGAGTCTTTTCTAATTTCCATTTTCAGGCAGAATGGGGACCGAAGACCTCATTCTTGGCAAGGGAAAATATCCCCAGAAAAAGGGAAAAATTAAAAAGTAAGCTGAGTGAGTCAGAACAAAGGAAAGTCAACTAGTTTACCTTTAAACCAGCTGCTGCTAAATTTCTTATCTGAGCAAGTTTCCTCCTTTTTCAAAAACTTTGGCCTATTGGGGACACAGCTTACAAACATCCCTGTTGGGTCTGTGAACAATCTGAGGAAAAATGTCCATAGAAGAGGCTGTGGCAAGACCTAGAAAGCTACATTAACTAGGCCATTTCCTGCCTAGTAAACAAACAAAGTAAATACCCATTGTGGAGATTTGTATTTGGCTGGGGCAGAGAGCAAGGGAATAGGTTGAGCCCTGAAATATGGGCAGGAAGGTTTATATCCCTTATTGCAAAGGAAGACTCTCCATGGTGGTGATGAAAGGAAAATTCATCTCACCCACCTATTCATCAGAGGAGATTGACACCAGCGGTATTTTACTCCACAGTGAACTAGTTTAATATCTCCCTAGGAATCTGTGTGTGTGACCTCAGACAGGAGGCTGCCTCCACACAAGGCTCAGTGTCCAGATTTCTCAAGACTGCTCAGACCCTTAAAGTTAATGATTAGAAACAATAGGAGCTGATATGCTCATGCAGAGAAACTGCTGGTGTCTTTGATCCCTTCTTCAGCTTACCCCTTGGGCTAATGAGCAAATAGCCTTCAATGAAAGCTGAGTGGAACAGATACTTGGAGCCACTGTCAGAACCCCACAAATAGACAGTGGTCCCCTGAGTTTCCACCTTTGAAAGTTCTGTTCTGTATCTCTTGTCTCTTTCTTGCTTATCATTTCTAACTTTATATGTCTTTAGTCAGTTCCACAGATCTTAACAGACCCTGTCCCCAGGGCAGGACCCCAGCACCATTATGGTGAGATACAGTTCTGGCACACTTTTCATTCTTTCCATTACCAATATTTCCCTGATCTTCTCCTTAGATGGACCTGGAACCTCCTGCATGATAATTTCAAAGTCATCTGCTAGAATGTTCAGGAAGCAAGCAAAGGTGGTGTCAACACTTGCTGAGTGAGAAAGGTTACTTCTGTTTCATTACAAATCTGCTCAATGAAAACTAAAAAAAGAACTCAGCATATAGTCATTGAAATTAGACCCCCACATTCCAACCAATGGTCTCTCTTCAACTCCTCACAAAAAAATGTGAGAAGTGGGCAGCACCTGTGACTCAGCGAGTAGGGCACAGGCCCCATATACCAAAGGTAGCAGGTTTGAACCCAACCCCAGCCAAACTGTAACAACAAAAATAAAAAATAGCCAGGGGCCTGTAGTCCCAGCTACTCAGGAGGCTGAGGCAAGAGAATCACCCAAGCCTAAGAGCTGGAGGTTGCTATGAGCTGTGATACCACAGCACTTTACTAAGGGCAACAGAGTGAAACTCTGTCTCTCAAAAAAAAAATTATGAGAAGTAGTACTTAAGAGGCTGATAGTAGAAATATCCTCAAGCCATGTGTTTGCTCTTTTCAGCAGATCTGAAGTGCTCAGGACCTCCACTCCACCACTGCTACCACCATATCCTACTACCTAAAGCCTGAGCCAAGGATGCAGATGGCCACAGAAGTGTTGCTCAAGGAGTGCAAATGAGAGGAATCAGAAGGTCACAGTGGACAGTCAAGGGTGGATCAGTTGCCTTCTTGGCTTAGAGCCCTAATTTCAAGATAGGGTTAAGCAGAACTGTGTAAGTATATTGAAACATGACATTACTGCTCCTCTCTCTAGGTCTGGGATGGCTATGGGTATATTTAGAATCATCTAAGATGCTAAATCATGCCCAAGTGCTGCTATAAAACTATCATTTAGTTTACTCATTTCCAAATCTCATTAGTAAAGAGACAAAGTAGATATTTGCAATTTGTGGAAGTCAGTACCCAGGTCCTGGTGTACAACATGGTGGCAGAAGTCCATTGTCTTACCCAAGGTCATATGAACATCAGAAAATAATAACTAATAATAATAACCTTTCATAGGCTTCATTCTTATACTTAGAAATGTTCACTTGAGACATTTCACCAAGGAAAGAATAACATGAATTTTTTTGTTATTAAGAATAAACAGGCTCAGCACCCATAGCCCTGTGGTTAGGGCACTGGCACATACACCAGGCCTGGAACATTTGAACCCAGCCCAAGTCTGTTAAACAACAATGACAACTACAACAACAACAACAACAAAAAATAGCCAGGTGTTGTGGCAGGTGCCTGTAGTCACAGCTACTTGGGAGGATGAGGCAAGAGAACTGCTAAGCCCAGGAGTTGGAGGTTGCTATGAGCTGTGACACTACAGCACTCTACCTAGGGCAACGTAATGAAACTCTGTCTCAAAAAAAAAAAAAAAAAAAAAAAAAAGAGAGAGAGAGAATAAGCAGAGTACTTTGACATTATAAGATATTCATTCTCATTTAACCACTTTTTTCTAACTAATTTTCTTAGAAAGCAGAATAGATATATATCTTTCACTTCGCTTTTCAGATGAGGCAATTGAAACATTTAGGCATATAAATTGATGAACAAGACAGGACTATAAAGAATGATCAATCTGATTACAAGTAGAAAGTAATATAGAATAAAAAGAAGTCTATATGACTTTGAATGTTTTAATTTTTTTCTTGATTTTAAAATTCCCAGTCTTTTTGAAGTTGTCATTACTAAACCTAAGCCAAAGATCTGATGAATTCTAAGAGAGAGGAGTAGCCTATGAGTCTTACAGTCTCCAACTCAAAATCCTCTTTAATTATATAGAAAATGAAGTGCTTTTTCTTTTGGAAAAAAATTCACTTGAATAAAAATAAAATCCTCCAATATTATTCTACTCCCTCCCCATCATTACGTTTACATTCATTTGCCACTCCAGTGATTGGAAGCACAATAAGTTTTTTTCTCAATTTGATCCTGGATTGGTGACTAGTATGCTTACGAAAGAAGAAAGTGAAAAATAATGTATTCCTGTTGGCTATAGATATTAAGCAGATAGTGCCAAACATGAAAACATTACTTTTATATTCACTGAAGTAATACTTTGTGTGTAAACAGGCACCAAGAATATTACACCAAGTTCTTTTTTATATGAATATTCTGGTTGAAAAGCAGGGAAATGTCAGTAAGTGAAATAATTAATCTATTAAAAATCTTCCACTAGAAGTGGTAAAATGGTCATTGCTCAGACAGTTGAATGAGAGTATATAAAATATAATCAACATGTAGTGTAGGGAAAAAAGCCTGCTCAGTCACAAATGAATGTAACAGGGCTTATTTTCCTTAATAGATCTCTTCCTCTTCTTTTATGAGGTTTCAAGATTCTGTCTCCTTTCCTTGCACTTGAAAAAAAATGACCTTTTTGTTGTCAGTGTTCTGTAATGTAATTGCTAGTCATTAAAGTCATTTGTCTCAAAACGAACTCAAGGCAATCATCCTTGAGGTTTTGTGCAGTTTAGTAAGGAGCAGGTCTTAGAGGCCTATGCAGGCATGGGAGGCAGAGGTGTTCCCAAAATCATTTACAAATAGAGCCTGGTATCATCTCAATCCTTTTCACTTAGAAGTATCATTAAACAAGGCAGCAGAAAGAATAAACAGCTCTTCTTCCTTGTACTCCATACCATACACCAACCTCTACCCACTCAAGGAAACTTCCTAAATGACTGCCATGGACAGGTTATCCTGGCCCAAAAGTCCCCCATGGCTCTCTATTGCCAACATAGTTAAAATTCTAGGCTTTGATGTAAACATCCATCATTACTTAAGCCTACTTATGTGAAGATTTTTCTCAATTTCCTGTCATGCACAATTGCCATTCCTTGAGTGCCTCTGTGCCTTTACTAATTTGTTCCACCTACCTAAATCAGTCCCTTCCTGTCTGCTACATGTCCTCCATAACTCAGCTCAAGTCCTAACTCCTCCACAAAGTCTTCCCAATTTCCCTGTTCATAATCATTCCACTCCTCTCCAGGTATTTGTCCTTGACATTCACTGGCCCCACAGTATCCACTGCCCACCCCTACCCTGACATTATAACTTCAGGATAACTTTATTTAAGGCAATGACTATATCCCTGCCCATTTCTAAGCCATCATCAAACAAGCTAGTGGCTTTTCACCAGTCCACTACTTTCATACCCCTCAGGCTATCATACAGGAAGTTTATGTCAAAGTCTATTGAAGACTCAATGCACACATGTGCCCTCTTTGTCTCTGTTCAAAATCTCTGCCTAGTGTTCCAACCCAAGGCAAAGGTGGTATAACCGGAGCCCCTTGTACTTGGTCCTTCAGTCCAAACCAAAAGAGTCTGCAGTCCTATAAAAGGTGCCATAATCAACATCTGACCAAGAAAGATACAGATGATTATTATTTAAAATGCCCATAGACATCAGTTGAAGTTGAAGCTGAAGCACCAAGGAATCATATTACCTCTTTTGGAATTACCTATAAAAATAGATAATTGTATGTCTCAGATGCTGCAGATGCTTTGAATATATTTGGTTCTATTTAAAGCAGGACTGTGGACTTAGTAGGCTGTTAATATCTTTTATTCATTCTGATTCTAAAATTTACAGTAAAAACAATATGAAACTCTGAGCTCAAAAGCTGAATTCTAGTAAGAATTAGCTGTGTAACAATATGAGACAATTCACTTAATCTTTTCACACTCAGTAATCCCATCTATGAAATTAGTGGGTAGACCAGAGAATTCTTTAAATCATTCACATGTATAAAAATATCACCTAAATATTATTGATGAATTGAAAATGGTTTCTTCAAATAAAGTTTTTTTTTAATCTAAGCTTGACTTTTAACTGATCTTTAGGGATTAATTTTTAAATAAGGTAGTATAGTTAAACAGTATATTCAGCAAGCCTGTATATAATTTTAATAACTTAACTGCTAGGTATAATGAATGTATTCATTCCATGCCCAGCTATTTACTGTGATTTTAGGTAAATGAGACCTCTCTATGATTCTATATGAAAGAAAACAGAAGCCCAAGAAGGCTTCAGGATGCCTTCTTTAGAGCTCTGCTGTGAAGATTAATGAAGCAAAGTTCCCTGCTATGAACTTTAATTCCAGGGAAGCTATGCCACAGGAAGTGGTGAAGAAATACCAGCAGAAGTCAGAACAATTTATTCTCCCCCTATTTTTCCCACTGACCATTAGATAGAGTAATGAGTTTCAACTTGCATTTTCCTCATTTTTTCCAGCTGTAAAATAGAGGTAACATTACAGTCAGGAACTCTTCCACATACAAACTTGAGCATAGCAGCCCCCACCACCATCTCTTCCATGATTTCTAAACTACTGATATTTGTTTTCTATTACTAAGTATAAATGACCACAAACCCAGTAGTTTAAAACAACACACTTTTATTATCTCACAGTTTCCATAAGTCAGAGTCTGGTCATGGCTTAACTGGGTCCTCTGCTCAAGGTTTTACAAGGCTAAAAGCAAGGTGTCAGCTTTCTTCATTTTCATCTGGAAGCTTGACTGGGGAAGAATTTACTTCAGATTCATTCAAGATCATAAGATTTATTTCCTCATGGCTGTGACACTGAGGGCCTTGGCTTTTTGCTGGCTATTAATGAGAGGTCACCCCCTGGTCTTGGAGGATGGATGTCATTCCTAGAGATCACCTGCAATGTGGGCTTCTCCAGCATGGCTACTTTGTTTATCAAGCCCACATGGAGAGCCTCCAGCTCCAGAATACAAAGACTAAAGTCTTATATAATATTAGGTAGTCAAAGACAGGACACCATCACTTTTGCCATATAAATACCTAATCATGAGGGTGCCATTCCATCACTTTTGCCATTTTCTCTTGCTTAGTAGTAAGTCACAAGTCCTGCCGTCAGTCAAGAGGAGGATATTATACAAAGCTGTGAATACCTGGAATGGGATACATTGGGAGATCACTTTTTAAGGTCAGTGTGCTACACTGTCCCATAACAGCAAAATCAACCACGAGGCTCTGTGGCTGAAGCCCTCCACTCTTACCAGGGAAGTTCTCCCTCATCATCCTCCCATCCCCCACAATGACCATTATATTCACATTCCGATTGCCTATATCCAGATCACACTCTCTGAAGATCCTGTCCATTTATTGTGCAAAGCTTATTGATCTCTCAGTATGAACCAGTGTTGTGTGATGTTCTTTCTCGCGAGGAGAGAAGGACGGCTTGGCCGCGGGTGCAAGCTCGCTCCTAGAATTGTTTAAAAGCAAGAAACGACTACACACTCTTAGGTGGCATGTAGCAAAATGTCTTTATTTTCTACTCCCTTTTATCCGGAGCTAGTCACATACACCACATTGATCTATAATCCTAACATCCTCATTTCTTATCTTAAACTATAGAAAAGAAAGAAAGAAAGGCCAGGAATGTGAGATAGCCCTCATAAGATTAGCCTAAAGAAAGAAAGTCAGGGAAAGTAAGACGACCATCTTGAGCTAGCCTCAGGCTATTCCTCCTGGAAGATCTAGAAGAAAAATACATTATCTGACTTGTATTGTTGAAGTTAAAGGTTAGGAAAAACAGAGGAGTAAAACCTTTCTCTTCTATGTACTCAATTAAATTTCCGAGAAACTGGCTTCATGACTGTTTTCTTATGGCTTTGGAGACCCTGCAGTTACGATGGAGTATTTTACTCAACATCATTACGATGGAGTTTTTCTTTTTACTCACAACAACCTTTGAGTCATGTCCTCTGCACAGATGGGCTGTTTCAACCCTTATCTGACAGGCTGACTTGACTGCACAGTCGGGGTTACCTGCAAGAGGTTTTTACGCCTGGCTTGCAGGCCCCCACCGTGTTTTCCCAGGTCGCTTAGGGCCTCGACAAAAGCACATAATACTCACAAGTCTTTTTGCTCAGTTCTGGAATTAAAAGAGCACATCTCATTTAAATTTTGTGGGGGTTTACCCCACAAACCAGACCTTATATTAGATGGTAGACAGAATAATGTCATTCCCACCACCACCACCAAAAAATTAAAAAAAGATTTCCAGATTTCCAAAATCTATAAATATAATAGGATAAACAGCAAAGGAGAATATAGATTGCAGATGGAATTAAGGTTACAAACCATCCAACCTGGAGATGAGGAGATCATCCATGATGAACCAATATAATCACCAGTCACCTTAATAATGGGAAAAAAAAAAAAGCAGATGAAACAGAGTGCTAGAGTGTTACACTGTGAGCAAGATTCCCACCTGGCTGCTGCTGCCTTTGAAGATGGAAGGGTACCACATGTCAAGGAATGTGGGCGGCCTCTAGAAGGTGGGAAAAGATAAGAATATGGATACTTCCCTAAAATTTCCAAAATGGAATCCAGCCCTGCCAATGCTCTGACATTAGCCCAATTAGTCCCGTTTCTAACTTCTGTCCTCCAGAACTATAGGGTAATAAATTTGTGTTGTTTTAAACTATTAAGTGTGTGGAAATTTGTTATACTAACCATAGAAAACTAATATTCACAGGATCCAGCAATACATAGATATAAAAGACATGAATATATGGTTCTTACCCTCAGGAGCTAATAGTTGATGGGTGTAAGACACACAGATAACCTAAAGATAGGGATAGATCTGCTGTTCACCTGGAACCAAGATAACTTCCCAGCACTGCCTACAGCCCTGCTCCCCTTGAGGCCATTGCTTGCCCTGCTTATGGCTCTGGAGTAAGAGCCTTCTATACAACCAAGATGACATTTTCTGTCTTTCATATTAAAGGAAAAAACAAGTTTTGACACAGCCAGTTCAATGCAAAACTATAGAGCATTTTACTAAGTGCCAAGAGCTGGAGATACACAGATGAATAAAACTGATTCTTGCCTTTGAAGAAAATAAATATGTGTCTTCATAAATTATAATTCGTGGTAAGCACTATAAAAGAGCTATGTATATAGTCCCTTGGAAATACAGAGAAGTTATTAATTATTCTGAGAAAGGTGGCCAGGAAAGGAGTCATAAAAGTTCCAGAAATAAGGTGACAGGTGAAATGGATCTTGAAGAGTGGACAGGAGTACAAGTGCACAGAGAAAGTTGAGCAGTGAGAATAACATTAGGAACATCCAGCAAACTAAGAGAATGTGTTTCCTCTGAAAACTCTGAAGCAGCCCAGAAGAATTAGAGCCCAAGTAGGATACAAGGAAAGGAAAGGAAGCAAAGGTATCAAAATGAGACCAGAAAGTTCAGAAGAGTTGCTGGAGAATGGGTTTGTTTTCCAGTCCCCCAAGCATGGACTCCTCTATGCAGCCTTTAGGGAAACATAAGAGACCTTGCTATAAAGTATATAAGCCCACGTGTGTTTGGGAGGGTTCCTCTGATCACAGGATGGAGAATGGCCTGTGGGGGCAGGGATGACAAAGGAAGCAGACATACCTGATGGAGGCCACTGCTATGGATCAGAAAAAAAATTATAAGGAGTGATGTGATGCAATGGATGTGGAAATGGGGGGGGGAAGGATTTTTGAGAGCTGTGTCTGAAGTTTGAGCAAATGAATTTAATGCAGGAGGTAAAGGAAAGAAATTAGAAAAGAATTCCTTCCAGGTTTCTGCTGAGCCAGCTCAGTGGGTAGTGATGGTATACGAGTACACCAGTGCTGCTCAGACATCAGAACAGCCGGCAGGGCTGGTTAAAATGCATGCTGGCCCACCTCCAGGTCCCAGGTGAAACACTGCTGTCAGCTCAGCTAGGGAGGGCAGGTGAAGGAACAGGTTTCAAGAAATGATAATGCACCTAAATTATTTAGTAAAAAAAAGAATGAACAATTGGAATTCCTGAAGGGAAGGAGCTCTATAAATTTAAGCTGTGTTATCTTTAAAAGAAAACCTCTGTCAAAAACTCATCAGACCTGGATTAATTGGTTTTGTGTTATCTGAGAAATTTGTCAGAGATTGATAAGTTACTGACTAGAATCAAGTGGCTACTTCAAATGTCAAATGTAAAAAGTTTTAACAATGTAGAGATAATTATCTAAAAGATGTCACTAAAATAAAAATTGTTTAATTAAGTATACGTCAATTATTAAAATAACCATCTTCTTTCATTTAAGAGAGAGATGGGGAGGAAAAATAGTGAAAAGAAGTGGGAATGAATGAATATATGAATATGAATTTAAAATTTACATTTAAATCTGAGATTAAGAAGACTGTGGATAATTCATACTTATGCGTCATTGGTAACTATTTCTCACTAAGCTTAGTTTAAATTTTCACAAGTACTCAAGTTCACATTTATCTGTACAAATGTGTGGCACCTGATTTTGTTTGCTTGCTTGTTTTACTGTGTGAGCAATAGACTGGAAAATAGCTTGAGGTCATAATTTTATAAGACCCTATTGAGAGCCGAAGAAAACTGACAATACACAATAGCCCAGGCCCATCTGTCACATGAGTGTGGTTATAAGGATATAGACCTTTCCCACCAGTGCAACAAACTAAAGGGAGCATTTTACAAAATCACAAGTGCTAAGAGGTAAGCAGAAGAGAAAGCTTGGAGGATGAACATGATGCTATAGGAATTTTGTAAGATCAGAATATGGACAAAGCAACTTTACTGATAAATCTCACCACAGAAAGAGGGAAGTCTTCAGTGGTTCCATAGCCACCATTTTTCCAATTGTTGCTCACCTATCATATGCCTGTGTCTGGACTCCAGCACAGAATGCTTTAATCATCATTATCAGTACTACTGAGAAGTTTAGTACTCCCTCTGTACTTGGCACAGGACAAGTGTCCTTACACTCACAGAATTAACAGATTGGAATTTAAATTAGTGGATCTATAAAACTCTGAAAAACTCATGTATTGAAGTATAATTGACAAATAAGAGTTGTATATCTTTAAGAATTGTAATACTCAGTATATACCAATAACAAAAGATGAACACAATTCATGTTTGATTTCTGCAATTACAAGAGGTGCTCAAAGTATATACATAACATATAATAAATATAGATAACAGCTATTATAATGTGTATACATTTTTGGCACCCCTGTTATATACTACAGTTTCCTTATCCAACCATCCATTGATAAACACTTAGGTCGATTCCATACCTTGGCTATTGTGAATGGTGCTGGAATGTACACGGAGTGCAACTTCCCTCCCAGATACTGATTTCATTCCTGTGGATATGTGCCTAGTAGCAGGAATACTAAATCATATGGTAGTTCTGTTTTTAATGTTTTGAGAAACCTCCATACTGTTTTCCATAATGGTAGTTCTAGTTTACATTCCAATCAATGGTGTCTAGGAGTTCTCTATTCTCTACATCCTCCCCAACACTGTTGCTTCTGTTTTCATAACAGTCATCATCGTAAGAGTGAGGTAATATCTCATTGTGGTTTTAACTTGCATTTCCCTGATTATTAGTGATGCTGAACACTTTTATGGACCTGTGGGCCATGTCTATGTCTTCTTTTGAGAATGTGTCTTTTTAGGTCTTTTGCCAATTTTTTAAGCAAGTTACTTGTATTCTTCCTACTGAGTTGTGATCTTTATATATTTTGGATGTTAACCCTTTATCAGATTGACGGTTCACAAATATTTTCTCCCATTGCATAGGTTTCTCATTACTCTGCTAATTGTTTCCTTTGCTGTGCAGAAGCTTTTTAATTTGATGCAATCCCATTTGTCTATTTTTGCTTTGGGGATCATATGCAAAAATTGTTCTCCAAAGCAATATTAAGAAGCTTTCTCTCTATGATTTATTCTTATAATTTTAGTTTTAGGTCTTGTGTTTAAGGCTTTCATCTACTTTGAATCATTTTTTTTTTTATGTAGGATGAGATAAAGATCCAATTTCTTCTTGCTGTGGATATCTAGTTTTTCCCATGCCATTTATTGAAGAGACTGTCCTTTTCTCATTATGTGTTCTTTGCAACTTTATCAAAGATCAGACTGGAAATGAGTGGATTTATTTCTGGGCTGTCTAGTCTGTTCCTTTAATCCATATGTCTGCTTTTGTGCTACTACCATGCTGCTTTGATTAATACAGCTTTGTAGAAGATTTTGACATCAGATAATTTGATGACTTCAGACTTGTTATTTCTGCTTAAGATTGCTTTGGCAATTTGGGGTCTTCTGTGGTTCCACATGAATTTAAGAATTGTTCTTTCCTATTTCTGTTAAAATTGTTATTAGAATTTTGATAAAGATTATGTTGAAACTATAGATCACACTGAGTATTATGGATATTTTAATACTACTAATTCATCTAATCCATAAACATAGGACATCTTTCACCTTTTTTGGTTAAACTTATTCCCAAATATTTATTTTTTGATACTGTTGTAAATGCAATTGCTTTTTTGACTTCTTTTTTGGATGGTGTATTGTTAGCATTTAGAAACATTACTGATTTTTTGTATACTGATCTTATGTTCTATAACTTTAATAAATTTATTAGGTCTAATGGAATTTAGGGTTAGAGTTAATGGAGCTCTTATGCAGTTTAGGGTTATCTATTATAAGATCATGCATGCATAGATAGATAGATAGATAATCAGAGACCCTTTTACTTCTTCCCATTTGATTTGAATTCTTTTTGTTTTCTTACTTCATTGCTCTGGCTAAGACTTCCAGTTCAGTGTTGAACAAAAGTGGCAAAAGTTAGCATCCTTTTGTTTCTTATGAGAAGAAAACCTTTCAACTTTTACCATTGAATATGTTAGCCATGGGCTTGTTACATATGGCCTTTATTGACTTGAAATACATTTCTTTTATATACAATTTGTTAAAAATTTTATTAAAGAATACTGAATTTCATCAAATAATTTTTCTACATCTATTTGTAGGTGTATTAAATATGTATTTTGTTCCTCATTTTGTTAATGTGAGGAACTTATTTGAGTATTTTGAACCATCCTGCCACCCAGGGCTAAAAGTTTTTGTCATTAGTTTTTCTTTAAATATTCAGTGGAATTCATGAGTGAAGCCATCAGGTTCTGGTCCTTTTGTTTTATGGGTTTTTTTTTTTTTTTCTGGAATGTTTTTGATTACTGATTCAATCTTGCACATTATTGGTTTATTCATATTTTCTATTTCTTTATGATTCAATCTTAGTAGGTTGTATGTTTCTTAGAATTTGTCTCATCTAGGTTATCCTATTATTGGCATATAATTATCCATAGAAGTCTCCTATAATCCTTTGTAGTTTTCTGGTTATCAGTTATAAAGTCTCCCTTCTTCATTTCAGATTTTATTTGAGTTTTCTCTCTTCTTTCTTACTTTAGCTAATTATTTGTCCATTTTGTTAATCTTTTCAAAAAATCAACTGTTTCATTGATCTTTTCTAATTTCTTTTTCATTTATTTCTACTCTGAACATTATGTCCTTCCATTAGAAAATTTTGAGCTTATTTATTTTTCTAGTTCCTTAGGCATAAAGTTATTTATTTCAGATCTTTCTTATTTCTTAATGTAAGTATTTATTGCTGTGAACATCCCCCTTGGAACTATTTTTGCTATAGTCCATAAGTTTTGGAATATTATGCTTTAATTTCATTTGTCTCAAGATATTTTCTAATTGCCCTTTTAACTTCTTTGACCCATTGGCTGTTCAAGAGTATGTTAATTTCCATAGACTTGTGAATCTTTCTCCTTTTTTTGATTTCTAGTTTCATACCATTGTACTTAGAAAACATACTTAAATGGAGTGAGGAGGCAAGATGGCCAATTGGAGCCAGGTTTCCACAGAGGCTCCCATCCAGAAGGAGAGTTAAAGGACAGCAGTTTATCAAGTAAGCTGATGGTTTGGAGCTGAGCCAAGGCAGAAAGCTGAAGAATGCACATCAGCCCTGCGGAGGCAAGCTGCAACCCCAAGGAAACAAATAATAGGTACAAAACCCATCACCAATGGATGGGGGTCCCCTCCTTCATGAGAACAGCTTGTAGTATACTTTCTACAAACAAGCAAGCAGAGTTCAGATCTCCTCCTATTTTATCCCACAGGAGAGACCCTCTAAAAACTGGAACTCCTTCCCCAGAGAGGACCCACTAGTGTGCCATGGCACTCTCCCACCAGGCATAAAACTGAACATATGCTCTACCTGCAATTCTGAACTCCCAGCACTCCCCTCCACTCTCATCCCGTGATCTGGAAACCTGTCCCCCATGGAGTCCATATTCTTGGGCATTTTCTTGAGAGGTGTGGACAGGGCATGGTCTGTTACAAATCTGTGCTGAATCCATGACACCAGTGTAAAGTGGGGGCTATGGAGTGAGGGAACCATATAGGAGAGGGAGAGAAAGTGCCCCACAGCACAGCGCAGCAGCACAGTGGTGGGAACAAAAGGGCTCACACCCCAATGATGTTTTGGAGAAACACTTCACGCCTCTCTTAGCAAGCAGAGAGAGCCAGGCCTCTGCTCCAGTGGCAGCATCAGGCAGAACAGATCTGGGACAGAAAGGCAGGCCCCATGAGCAAAAGGTATGCCTGAGGCAGTACCTGCCCCAACAGGATGCTGCGAGAATGGAGAATAGAATCCACATGTGTGCAGAGGCAGCATATTCCTAGGGTGGGGCTAACTCAAAATTGCTGCTTTTGTGAGCCCACTGTGCAATGAGCCCACAGCGGAGCATAGCTGGGACAAAAGCAGGTGTGGCAGCAGCATCAGCCCAGGGAAGGGCAGGAACTGAGAGCCATTTGTGAGCTCTAACCATGCCTGCCCCAACACAGAGTGCAGTGGAGACAGAGACGTCAGCTCCATGAGAATTGGCACAGCAGCAGCAGCACAGGGCAGGGCTGAGTCACAATTTCTGTGAACTCAAACAGTGCCTGGCCCAGAGGGGAATATAGCCAGGACAGAAACACAACTTCTGTGAGAATATAAGTGACAGCAACATCAATCAGATGCAGGGCTGGAACTGAGTTAAACTCCCCAGCCTCCATTAAGCACCTGAGGTAGTTAGGCTTCAGCTCCCTCTGCCAGCTGGTGGCAAAGTAAGGCAACCTGGCCAAGGAGACACAGATCTCCCACTGACTCAGGCAGGCACAAACCCCTGGTACATCTGCTCAATGAAGGGAACTGGGTCACAGCCCTGTGGGTTACCAGTGACTGGGCGTGACAGAGGTGCAAGGTAGTGAAGGAAACGTCAATCTTCCTGGACAAGTTTATTTGCTGGGTGGGCCCTCCTGACTCCACAGAGCACCAGAGCAAATCATACTTGAGCTGCCAACAGACCCCTGCTATGTAGTTGCTGGAGACCTTTTGAACTCTCCCACTTGAGACTGGGTGCTGACTGAGACAACTGATTTGGAACTCTTGACCTGGGCCAATCACCTAAGGACCATCCAAGGTGGTACCCTGGTTGTGTTGTTGGGGGAAGGTTTGATTTTGCTCTTCCAGTTGTTACCCATGGAGGGTGGGGTGTCTTAGTTGCTTATATTTCTCCACAGCTAAGAATTCAACCCAGTTACTGACTCACTAGGATTAGACAGAGACCAGCTGAAAACAAGACAAACCCACTTAGCCCCACAACCCCAAACAGGTCCCCAGTGTCTCAGGCTGTAATACTGTATGGGTCCTTTGCAAAGCGGTAGGGGAAAACCTACAGTCACCAGTGCCAGCTCTTGAGAAAAGGGCTGGATAATCACTACTCCAGGAGCCCCCAACCCAATTTTACTTTATCTGCTCGTCTAGCCAAATAGTGAAAAATAATCATGGGTCAGAATCAGCAGAAAAACTCCAGCAACATGAATAATCAGAGTAGATCAACTCCCCCAAGGAAGGACAAGGTGGACACACAGAGGATCCCATTCACAAACAAAAGGCTGAGATATCAGAAATCAAATCCAGAATTTGGACTGCAAGTAAGATTAACAGAACGGAGGTAAAGTTGGAATTAGAAATTCAAGGAGCATTTCAAAAGTTGTCTCAAGAATTCAATGAATTGAAAGACAAAATTACCAAAGATTTTGACACATTGAGGCAAGAACTTGCAGCCCTCAAAGATCTGAGAAATACAGTAGAATCCCTCAGTTACAGAATGAAGCAGGCAAAAGAAAGGATTTCTGACATTGAACACAAAACTTTTGAATGCTCCCAAATGCTCAAAGAGGAAGAGAAGTGGAGAGCAAAAGCAGATCATTCTTTGAGAGAGCTCTGGGACAATTTGAAAAAAACTAATATTCACCATATAAATATTCCTGAAGGTGAAAATGTTGTTTCAAAGGCCCCGATGCTCTACTCAAAGAGATAATCATGGAGAATTTCCCAAACATGGCAAGAGATCCTGAAATTCAGATAGCAGACAGTTTCAGAATCCCAGCATGACTCAACCTAAATAAAGCATCTCCCAGACACATAATAATGAACTTTGCCAAAGTTAATATGAAGGAGAAAATTCTACAAGCAGCCAGATGTAAGAAAACCATAATCTACAAGGGAAAGAATATTAGAATGACTGCAGATATCTCTGCTGAAACTTTTCAAGCTAGAAGAAGGCAGTCATTGACCTTTAACCTCCTAAAACAAAATAACTTTCAACCCAGGAACCTGTATCCAGTGAAAATGAGTTTCATTTACGATGGAGAAATTAAATACTTTAATGACATGCAAATGTTGAAGAAATTTGCCATACTGGGCAGCATCTTTGGCTCAAAGGAGTAGGGCTCCGGCTCCATATACCGGAATTGATGAGTTCAAGTCCAGCCCTGGCCAAAGAAAAAAAGAAATTTGCCATAACTAAACCAGCTTTCCAGGATATTCTCAGACCTATCTTCCATAATGACCAGCACAATTCTCTACCACCAAAGTAAACTCACTCAGAAACTTTTGATCAAATTCCAACTTCTACAGTGGCCAAAGGATTAGAAATGTCTTCTGGACTTTCGAAAAACTTAATACCCAAAATTTTACCAGGTTTATCAATGTTCTCAATTAATGTGAATGGCTTAAATTGTCCTCT
>NW_003852615.1:836612-864737 GCF_000181295.1 Otolemur garnettii
TTCTCTTAATTGGGAAAATAAAAAAAAAAAAAAAACAGGTGCTGCAATGTTATTCACAGATACAATAGGCTTTAAACCAACAAAAGTAAGGAAAGATAAGAATGGTCACTTCATATTTCTTAAGGGTAACACTCAACATGATGAAATTTCATTAACATTTATGCACTCAACCAGAATGCACCTCAATTTATAACAGAGACTCTAACAGGCATGAGCAACTTGATTTCCTCCAGCACCATAATAGTCAGAGATTTTAACACCCCTTTGGCAGTACTGGATAGATCCTCCAATAAAAAACTAATCAGAGAAAGAAATAGGTAAAGATGTTAACAAATGGAAAAACATACCATGCTCATGGCTGGGAAGAATCAATATTGTTAAAATGTCCATATTACCCAAAGCAATATACAATTTTAACGCAATCCTTATTAAAGCACCACTGTCAGACTTTAAGGACCTTGAAAAAATAATACTTCATTTTATATGGAATCAGAAAAAACCTCAAATAGCCAAGACATCAGTCAGAAATAAAAACAAATCAGGAGGAATCATGCTACCACACCTCAGATTATACTATAAATCGATAGTGATCAAACAGCATGGTACTGGCACAAAAACATAGAGGTAGATGTATGGAACATGGAACAGAATAGAGAACCAAGAGATGAACCCAGTTACTTCCCATCATTTGATCTTTGATAAGCCAATTAAAAACATTCAGTGGGGAAAAGACTCCCTATTTAACAAATGGTGCTGGGTGAACTGGCTGGAAACCTGTAGAAGACTGAAACTGGACCCACACCTTTCACAATTAACTAAGATAGACTCTCACTGGATTAAAGATTTAAACTTAAGACATGAATCTATAAAAAATACTAGAAGAAAGTATCGGGAAAACACTTGAAGAAATCAGCCTGGGCAAATATTTTATGAGGAAGACTCCCTGGGCAATTGAAGCAAAACCAAAAATAGGTTACTGGGATATGATCAAACCAAAAGTGTCTGCACAGCCAAAATCACAGAAAGTAAAGCAAGCAGACAGCCCTCAGAAGGTGAGAAGTTATTTTCAGGTTATGTCTCTGACAAAAGACTTAATAACCAGAATCCACAGATAACTCAAATGTATTAGCAAGAAAAGAACAAGTGATCCCATCTCAGTTTGGGCAAGGGACTTGAAGAAAAACGTCTCTGAAGAAGACAGGCACATGGCCTACAGACATATGAAAAAATGCTTATCACCCTTAATCATCAGAGAAATGCAAATCAAAACTACTTTGAGATATCATCTAACTTCAGTAAGATTAGCCCCCATCACAAAATCCCAAAACCAGAGATAGTGGCGTGGATATGAAGAAAAGGGAACACTTCTACACTGCTGGTGGGAATGCAAACTAATACGTTCCTTTTGGAAAAGATGTTTGGAAATCACTTACAGATCTCAAATTAGACTTGCCATTTGATCCTTCATTTCCTCTACTAGGTATTTATCCAGAGGACCAAAAATCACTTTATAACAAAGATATTTGCACCAGAATGTTTATTACAGCGCATTCATAATTGCTAAGTCATAGAAGAAGCCCAAGTGCCCCTCGACCCACAAAAGGATTAATAAATTGTGATATATGTATACTATGGAACATTACACAGCCTTAAAAAAAGATGGAGACTTTACCTCTTTCATGTTTACATGGATGGAGCTGTAACTTTTTTTTTTTTTTTTTTTTTAGAGATAGAGTCTCACTTTATCACCCACAGTACTACGGTAGCATCACAGCTCACAGCCACCTCTAGCTCTTGGGTTTAGGCAATTCTCTTGCCTCAGCCTCCCAAGTAGCTGGGACAACAGGCACCAGCCACAACACCTGACTATTTTTTTGTTGCAGTTTGGCTGGGGCCAGGTTTGAACTAGCCACCCTCAGTATATGGGGCCACTGCCCTACTCACTGAGCCACAGGTACCACCCTGGAACAGATTCTTCCTAGTAAAGTATCTCAAGAATGGAAGAAAAAGTATCCAATGTTTTCAGCCCTACTATGAAACTAATTTATAAGCACCCACACTTCCATATGAAAGCTATAACCCAACTGTAGCCCAAGATGAAGGGGAAAGAGAGGGAGGGGATGCGTGGAGGGAGGGTAATTAGTGGGACCACAACTTCAGTGAATTTTACAAGGGTACATGTTAAATCTACTAAGGGTAGAATATAAATGTCTTAACATAATAACTAAGACAATTCCATGAAGGCTATATTAACCAGTTTGATGAAAATATTTAAAATTGTATATAAAACCAGCACATTATACCCCATAATTATATTAATGTACACAGCTATGATTTAATAAAAAAAGAAAAGATACTTAATATGATTTTAATATTTTTAAATTTTCTAAGACTTGTTTTGTATCCTAGCATATGCTTTATCTTGGGAAATGTTCAACGTGTGCTTGAAAAGGATGTATTCTGCTGCTGTTGGATGGAATGTTCCAGAGAGATGATCTAGTCTGTTTCCTTATTATTCCCTTCCTGATCTATACATTATTGAAAGTGGAGTATTAAAGTCCCCTACTATTAATGTACTGCTGTGTGTTTCTCACTTCAATTTTGTTAATATTGATTTATGTGTTTAGGTTCTCCAGTTATAGGGGTATATTTATAATTGTTATATCTGCATGATTAATTGGCCTCTTATTTATAAGGGCCTTCTTTGTCTCTTGTGACAGTTCTTAACTCAAAGCCTATTTTGTCTGATGTAAATATAGCTTGCCCTCTTTTGATTATACTGTGTGTGGAATATATTCTTCTATCTCTTTTACTTCTAGGCTATGGGTTCCTTAATGCAAAGGTGAATAGTCTATTGTAAGCAGCACCTAGTTTAACCTTGCTTTTCTTTCATTCATCCACTCTATCTTTTGAGTGAAGAACTTAATCTGTTTACACTTAAAGAAATTATTGATAGGTAATGACCTACTATTTAGAGAGGCCTGGATTCTGAATCCACAGGGCTATCCATTGAGCCATGGTGTAAAGTACTTGGGGAAGACCCAGAACCTTGAGTATCAAGGGCACCTGTGGTCCACAGGTGTTGGATTGGAGTTTGGGTCCACCAGGGTCAGGCTGGCACCCCAGTTCACTGGAGTGGGCTTGCCTCTGGTCCATTGCACAGGCAGATACTTACTTCCTTTTCCTTCCCCCAAAGCATAGGGTTTCTCTAAGCTGTTCTGCAGAAACTTGGGAGAAGGGTGGAGTAGGTAAAGTGAAACTTTCCTTCCTACCCTCTTCAATGAATATTTTCCCATTTCTGTGCTCCACTCAGGTGCTACAATCTCTCTCACCTAGATTCCTCAGCTTTTCTAAAGGCATTTTCATGCATAGGTGCTTGTTCCAATTGGATATTTCTGTGAAGTAATGAGTCCTAAAAACTCTTACTCCACTGTCTTGTTGATGTCACTCTGTCTAAAAGGTTTATTATTTTTAAGATGATCCTTTTAAGATCCTTTCTTCCACTATTCCACTATCCTTTATTCCATTTAAGATGATCCTTTTAAGATCCTTTATTCCACTATTATTTTTAATATGATCCTTTAAATAAGATCCTTTATTCCACTAATCATTTATTTCTCCTCTGACTGATAGCCCAACTTACCTTGTTGGTTATTATTAAGTAGCAAGCGACCCAAGAAACATATATGACACTAAAAATATCCAGGTTAAGAAGAAAAATAAAAGGGAGTATTCTCTTCAACAAAAAGCATCATTCATATTTGAAAGAGGAAAATTTTAGGTTCAAGGAAATTAAATGCCTTCTCTACAATAAGTTGGCCAGTCATAAGAGAGTTGGCTCCAAATGCAACCTCCTTATTCCTTGTCTGAAGTTGTTCCCACAGTTCCTCTGACTTAAGTATCATAGGTGGCCTTTGACATTTTTTAACACAAGCTAATGAATGCCATGTTCTCCTACTTATGAGTAAGCTAATTTTACCTGGGTACTGTTTTCTGCTGATAATGTAAACACATAATCACCAACTTCACGTTAATGTGTACTGAGCCATTTTTCCAGCCCCTGAAAAGAGTTTGAATCAATGTTTTCATTCCCTCTTACCTGGACTGATATCACAATGTCACAGTTGATAGAATTTAAGAATAAGTTTTGTAGCAATGGAGAAAGAATTTTCAGTGCAAAACTAACCAAATGAAATCAAATTTATACTTTAGCACCTTGCTACTCAAAGTACAGTCCAATAGCATTAGCATAACTTGGGAAGTTGTTAGAAATACAGGATACAGGCCTAATCATTAGACTTTCTGACTCAAAATTTGCATTTCAACAAAATGCCCAGGCAATTTATGCACATTAAACTTCAGGAAGCATTGTGTCAGACTGCATGAGCACCAAGTCAACAGTTTCCCAACTATAGTATGACAAGTGGATTATAGTCCTGCAGAATTAGCAATTTCCTCAGCCCTTTGCATAGCTGAGCAGAACACAAAAGCCACCAGTCCAGCCTCCTCCAGCCATGTGCTTCCTTGACCATTTACCCTCATACGCTGTACAAACACAGCCTTGAATTTGATATGTGTACTGAGTACACAAAGGAAAAGATTATGTACTTTTCATGTACTGTCTATGTAAAATATGCTACATAGCAAACACTGTCCAAACGAACTGAACTTGAACAAGTATTAGAAATGTGAATCCAATTGTGTAAAACACTTTGATGTCATGGAACATGTCATAAAAGCATCAAGTGGTTCAATATTAACATTAACAAAACAACAATATTCTAGAAGTATCACAGCTGCAGTTTTGTTTTGAAGACATATTATTTGGTATTCTAGGAGGGAGGACGATATCTCAACCAACTTCTTTCTGAAAAGTGACTTTTGGAATAGGTTTGAGGTATCTCTTTTTATCTGATGGGAAATGAAAGCCACTCCATTGAATTAGAAAATGATAGTATACTCCAAGAATGAGAGGAAGTTAGGCTTAAAACCTAGTCCCTTATGTTTTCCCTTCAAAAACAATCTACATCTTACTTCTTCTCCAGAAAGATTTTATTTTACATGCTTGTTGGAAAGGGAGCAGCACTATAAATAAAAGCATGTCAAATCCATAACTCAAATTCTTTGTAATGCAGGAGACTCCAGAACAAAACATTTGATACACTCAGCCATCTTCATCTCAGCAAAACCTTTATCATCTAGACCTGTCTAAGAGAGGCTAATACAGTAGTCACCAGCCATTTGTGGCCATTTAAATTTAAATATAAATTAATTTTAATTGTAATATAAACTCATTGAAATTAATCAAAAGCAGAAATTCAGCTCTTAATTCACTTAATTCATTTACTTCAAGTGCTCAAAAATTATATTGACTAGTGGCTACCATAATGAATGTACAAATACACAATATTTCTAGCACCTAGGCCTAACACTTTGCCACTTATAATGAAGTCCAGCAGCATTAGCATAACCTGGGAAATTGTTAGAAATATAGGGTTTCTGCCTCAAAATTTGCATTTTTAAAAAATGCCTGAGTGATTGATGCACATTACATTTTAGGAGGCATCATCCTAGTCTGTATGAGCACCACGTCAATAGTTTCCTAGCCACAGTGTGAAAAACGGCTTATAGTCCTGCAGAATTAATCACAGAAAATTCTATTGGAAGACACTACCTTACACTTTCTAAATACACTACGTTCCTCCTCTAAATTCCTGTATGAAAGGAGGCAAAGGGACACTCTTTGTTGAATTATCATTCTCTAACATAATTGATTTAAACCCAGTCATAATATAGTGAACCAACCACATATTTCCTTTCAAGAATTTCTTCCTTCACTCTCCTTGCCCCCCAAGATTAGGAGCTATTGAGAGTTCTCCTAAACTCTATAAAGATCCTGGACCCACAGCATACTCCTGGAGAAATATCGTTAGAGACTTTTAACCATGCTCCTTATGCTCCCTTTACAATAGAGTCTTGAAGAACGCCCAACCCATTCCTGCACCACCCAAAATACTCCATCAAAATGGCTACCATTAAAAAGAATTAGGGTGGCACTGTGGCTCAAAGGAGTGGGGCGCCAGCCCCATATGCCAGAGGTGGTGGGTTCAAACCCAGCCCTGGCTAAAAATTGTAAAAAGAATTAAACTATTTTTAGCTTTTTTTTTTATGGTGTCATTTCCCTTGATGTGTAATTGAGCAGGAAGGTCAAGTGAAAGTGAAAACAAGGACACATTTTCAGAAAGGAAAAAACTATATTAAAATTGTAATACTCAATATATACAATGATAAAAGCTGACTATGTGTACAAGCCACATTGAGCATCTCCTGTAATTCAGAAGTCAAATATAACTTGAGTATGACAAATTTAATGTATTTTTTCCTTTCCTAAAATGTGTGTAAATCTTTGGCATTCTCTGTATATCCCAGGCACAGTGCTTGGCACAGAAGACATAGTGATGGACAGGATAGATATTGTTTATCTCTGTCCTTACACTCCAGCAGGAAACAATGAACAAGTGATTACAAGTGTGATAAGTTCAGCACAAAGAAGTAGCAAATAATAAAACCGGGAAGCGGACCTAGTCTTCAGAGTTAGGAAAGGCTTCCTGAGCAAGGGATGTTTGAGGTGAAGTTTGAAAGAGAAAACTCTAGCAAGAGAAAGAGGAGAGGAATAACATCCCAAAGAGTGATAATATCATGGCCTTGATGTTAAAAATAACAAAACAAGAACTGAAAGGGAATCAGTGTGACTGACTCAGAGAGACTGAGCAGAGAGCGGTGGAGATCAGAGATCAAGGCAAGGCCAAAAGTGTCACCATCTGATTTGCATTTAAGGTCATTCTGACTGCAGAGAATAGACAGGTAGGAAGCAAGAATGGATTCACAGGGATTATTTCAGAAGTTCTGTGTGAAATCATGGGCTGAGATCAAGGCAGAGTAAAAGTGGAAAAATAGTAAAAACCTTGGAGGTAGAAAATGAACAAGCCCTTAGAATAAACGGATATCAGGAGTGAAAGAGAGAGAGGAATTAAAAAATGATTCCCAGATTTCTAGTTTTAGGGATGGATTGGATTATAAAACATTGTAGGTCAGAGGGGACCAGGCCTTAACGTTCGTTAGGTGTGAGACCAGTGGGATTAAAGATGTCTGTGAAACATACCAAAAAGGAGGTGTTGAGTAGGCAGCAGATAGAGCCCTGGTGCATCAGCAGATGAGATGGAAACCACAGGGCGAGTGAGACCGTCTCAGGAGTGAATGTGACCCGAGGAGAGGAGCGCCCAGGACAGAGCCTCACACCCTGCCGCATAAAGGGCTGCAGCCTCTGCTCTGGGAAGGGCAGCCCTGCCTTCAGGAGATCTAGTCTAATAAACAAATGAAATATTCCGTTCGGAATCACTCAGGATTCAGTCTCAGCAATCAAGCATATGTAATTGGATGGGCAAAAGTAGCTTTTCCAAGGTTTTCTGCAAGATTTGAGGTCCTTGAACATTTCTGGATCTTTACCCCTATCTCTCCCGCTTAGTGCAGAGAGTTAGCGCTCCTGGAAATTGCAGGCAGCGCCGAGGCGGAAAGGCCGGCTCCTCCCGCCGTTCCTTGAGAGGCACTGCCATCTGGTGGCCATCGCTCCGCAGACACCTCTTACCTCTTCCTTTGTGTTAAAATCAACCCACCTTTTAGGTTGTCCACTATGAAAACTATGTTATTTTTAGCTTTTTTTGTATGGTATCATTTACCTTGAAGTGTAATTGACCAAGGAAGGTCAAGAAAGTGAAAACAATGACACTTCCCCCACTCCTTTCTTCAAATACTGTTCCACCCAAACATCGGAACCTGTAGGCGTCATTAACGAAGACAAGAAACACAGATCGCAGACGTACTCATAAATTGCTATAACTCCATAGACGTTTTCCTACGATTGATATTAATTGATACCACATTTTAAATTAATTTATGGAATTCAATTAATTTGGGGCTGTGTTTTTTTCCACAGCTTTAAATCAAATTCTGGGCAATAAAACATATTTAACAGCTGATAAAACAAAATGGTTGCTTTACTTCATGGTTTTCGCATCATTCACAAGCTTCCAAATACAGCTTCAATTTTAACAGACTATACTAAACTAACCCATAGTATACTTTTCTATCCCTTTCCACATTTCTCCACTTGTGGATAATATGTAAATACATAGAATAAATTATTCTGTCCACTCAGGGATGGGCTGTCATGACAATGGTGTCTCTTATAGATGTAGATGTTATGATCTACATCGCCAGCTAACAACATTTCTTCTGAGCTTTGGGGTGGGGGGTGTAGATGAGACAGAATCTCACTCTACCACCTGGGGTAGAGTGCCCTGGCATCACCATAGCTAACAGCAACCTCAAACTTTGGGGACTCAAGAGATTCTCTTGCCTCAATCTTCTGAGTAGCTGAGACTATAGGTGCCACCCACTATGCCCAGTTGGTTTTTCTATTTTTAGTAGAGACAAGGTCATTCTCTTGCTCGGGCTGATCTCAAATACAGAGCTCAGGCTATCTACCTGCCTCTGCCTCACAGATAGGATTATAGGTGTGAGCCATCATGCCCAGCCAGAAATAGCTTTCAATTTAGGCTAAATTTCAACCAAAGCAATAAACAGAGATAGGTTAAGGTAAAGAAATTAACAGTATCACCACATTTATTGTAATTCAGGGAACCACGAGCATTAATTCTTATTACTGTTCAAATTTTTCAGCTGCATAGCACACAAAATAATTTGTATTTTTCTGCAATTTCTAATTGACAATAGTTCAAGCATCCTCGTGTCACCTTGTTTTAAGAGAGATGAAACTGGATCAAGTCAAAAATCAAAGCAAAACTCAACAAATGACAGAATCATAAAATAAAACCAGAGCACCAGTATAAAACCATGTGCTTTCTGAGTTACCTACAGTTGAATCGTTTCTAAAAATCATCCCTATGGAATTATTTTATTTGAAAGATGCCCAGAATTCTTATTTTTCTAAAAGCTATCGTAAGGAATCATCAGTGAATTAACATAGAGAGTGCTGGACTGTGTAGCATTAAGGAGTAAATTAAATAAAACAATTGCTGTCCTTGAAGTAACCTGGAACCTGGTGTGGTTAAATATGGATCAGATGAAATAGAAGATGGGAAAGCACACAGAAAATTATAAATCATGCAGATAAAGAAAAACCAAAACTCATGCTCATAATAAAAAAGAGTTACGTCACAAGCATCATTGTGGAAGAGAGCTCCAACCCCCCCCACACACACACACACAATTTAACCAAACTGATTCAATAAATTGGATGAAAAAATACACAGATGCTAAAAACTTATGGCAGCTGTGAAGATACTGTGGTATTTCCCACTAATTTTTGATTTGTGAAGCAGCTTAACAAAGCCCCTTATCCTTGTTTTTTCATTGTAATTCTCTGGTTTTATTTCCATCTTAGCTCCCAGAATGACTATGGAAGAGCAACCAAACTGAACACCAAGGTCCAGATTGCCAGTGCAACCTGTCTGAATGCTGATTGGTGCACAGTGTGCAGAGGGACATGAACCATCCCCCCCACCCCAGGTGTCCTGGGCTCCTCTATGGGCAAGTTCACAGTGCATAGCTGCAGGATCTCTCTGCTCAAGAAGGTTTAAGCAAAGTTTAAGCAAAATTTGCTCCCAGGAGATAATCCTAAATCAAAATCAGGATGCCACAGGCTTGATTCATGAGCCTACAAAACCCTATGAGTCCTGACATATATGGACATATTCCTGGATTCCTAGTAATTCATTTTTTCTCCTTCCTATAAGAGCATTGACTCCCCTTGGGTCATCTTCACATCTCAGCAGTCTGTGTAGGAAAAGCAGAATTGAATTGCAAGAGAAATTGAAAAGCCCTTCTTTTTATATCTTTAAAATACTTGAATGTTTCCTTCAATGTTCAGTAAGGGATAACCTAATATCAGCCTCGAGTCATTGGCCAAGGACACGCTTTCTTGCTGCTCTAATTTTGTCACAAACTTTGCAGAGATGGTCTGAAACACCAAGTAACCTACAAAAACTGATCATGATCTTTCATGGCAAATGTGTACTAGAGATGAACCATCCCTCATGTCCGCCTAATGCAACTCTGTACTAGAAAGCGAGGCTGCCATAACAAAATACCACAGACTGGGTGGCTGAAATAACAGAAATTTGTTTTTCTCAGTTCTGGAGGCTGGAATTCCAAGATGAAGGTGCCATGTTGGAAGGTGCCATTTTTGATGAGGCCTCTCTCCTCGACTGGAAGATGGTGCCTCTTCACTGTATCTTCACATGGGCTTTGCTCTGCACACAGAGATTGCTTGCTAGATCCTCTTCCTCGTCTTGTAAGAACATCAGTTGTATTGAATTAGGGACTCACCCTAATGACCTAGTTGAACCTTAATTATACCCTTAAAGGCCCTATCACCAAACATATTTGGGGTTAGCACTTCAACACATGAATTTGAGGAGGTCAATTCAGTCTATAACGACTGCACATTTATTGAAGAACCTAATAGAAAGATAAGGTGCTAAACCCAGGAAAACAGAAATGAATAATACATCATCCCTGGCCTCAAAGAGTACACACACCCTTAATGTGAGAAGGGCCAAATGTATACAATTCTCTAGAGGAGAAACATTAGATAAGATGGTATGAAAGAGAGAACAAGATAGTGGATGAGTTTAAACTAAGGGTGAAATATAGTAACAGGTCCTTTGGAAAGACTACTCTAGTTACAGTGTGGAAAGCGGACTGGGGTAAGAAGCGGAAGCCAGGTGGAAAGTCACTAGCTGTGCATTAACCCAGGAGACAGAGAAAGAAAACTTCAGCTAAACCCACGGAAATGTGGTTAAATACAAGGAGACAGATTTGGGAGACTTTCAAGAAGAGAATTTGGAAAGATGGATGATTTCTGTCACACAGGACTTCTGAGGGAGTATTCTTTTTTTTTAACTTTTCTCACTTCACTGATTCACTTATAATTTCCACATCCCTTAATTTATATTTCTATTAATATCAGTCATAAAGTACCTTTAATTGAACATATCCTCTTACATATTTTGATCACCCTTCCAAGTTTACACAATGATATACTTTAACTTTACAATTGAAGCATGTTAGATGTCGTCAGTGGAGATTGAGAGTAAAGATCTAGTAATAAATTTCCAATAGCCATACCTATTAATATAGTCCTTAATATACACAGAGAAATTACATCTCAAAGTTACCCTGTAAATTCCAACTTTATCTCAGGCTCAAAGCCAAAATTAGTTGGCCACACTTTGGGTTCCTTTTGTGTCTGTATCACCACTGTTCTACTGGACACACAGTTCTATGCCTTGGAACCATCACAGACTTCTCCTCTGATTCTTTGCACAGGAAGTTAAAGAGACCTACGATCCTTCCTTTAGATTCTAAAGTTTAAAATGTCTTTAGCATTCACCTTTTTTTTTTTTTTTCATTTCCAGGCCCAATCCTTAAAACCACCAGAATTCCTCCAACCCAGTGTGCTTACAGCAGCCACGTAAACCTCACAAAAACTTGAGCTCACCAAGGCACTAGGTGGAAGGCTTCCCATGACCCTCGGGCGCAGTTCACAACTTCTCTTAGAGACTGTATCAAATCACCTGTTTGTATAAGCCTCCCTCCAACTAGATGGTGAGATCTGTAAGTACAAGAGCTGTATCTTGTTCAATCAAATCCCCAGTTTCAGCTCTTGTGTGTATTTCACGTTTGCCGAATTAATTAATTGATTAATTGTGCTTAGGAAGTTTACATTGGTGCCACATAAGAACGGGCTGTTTCTCTTGCATGTAAAGTACCTGAGTGCCAGGCTAGGAAGTCAAATTTATTGATATCTGAAAGAACTTGAGGCAATGCCTTCTATCCCATAGGGACCTAGGTGATACTCGTGTGTTATGTGAGCAGTATCTACTCACTCCTGCAAAGTGGAGATGGGTTAGAGCCAACAAGACATCCCCCACTTCCCTGATATTAGTAAGTTCCAATCAAAAGATCACTTTGGACAACCATTTCTCAGATCCTCGTCCAGAATCTATTAGCCAACTTGAAGAATTAGCCAGTCCCTGAACCCTGTAAGGCAGTAGTCCCCAACCTTTTTGGCACCAGGGACCAGTTTCAAGGGGATGGTGGGCAGAACTCAGGCTGTGAGGGCAGCAATGGGGAGCAGCTTGTGGCTATAAACACAGATGAAGCTGCTTCTCTGGATCCCCCGCTGATCACCTCCTGCTGTGCTGTCCAGCTCCTAAGTTTCCTGGAAGACAATTTTCCACAGAAGGGAGGTGCAGAGCTCTGTGGCCCAGCTCTTAATGTGCCACAGGCCAATACCACTCCATGGCCAGTGTTTGGGGACTGTAGCTATAAAGGCTCCATCCCTTCTCTGTTTTAAAGCAAAGAGTGAAAAAAGAAATATAGTTATTGCAAGAGATCAGATGTCAAACTTACAAACTGAGCTCTACAGCCAGGGCCAACTACTACTCTCCTGTCTTCTTTGAAATGTTGTTTTGCTCAGGCTCCTAAAAAGCTTATGCCATCAGCTAGCTGCCATCTGCCAAGTCATCTGATCACTTCAGAGCCAAATAGTTAAGCTATTGGAGTGATAAATAAGCCATGTCCTCACCGCACTCCTTTTCCCTAATGGAAAATGTTGTATTTATAGGTTGTCTTACTAAAAGAGGCACAAACCAGAGAAAACAATACTAAAGCAACTTATAGGTTGCCTCTGCATTGTAAGAAGCCATATTTTAATGTATTAAAAGTACCAGACTAAGTTCATATGCAGAAAATGGGAGCAAATGGATGGTTCAACACAGTATCCGAATGGCTTATTCCTAACAATGATAAAAAGTGTTTAATGAGTGTGCCTCCCATGTATCAGGTACTCTGTGAAGTGCTTTATATACTTTTATACAATTGTGCACGTTCTACCATTTAAACCTCACAACAGTCCTATGTGGTTATGATTATTCCTATTTAGGGATTAAAAAATGAGGCTCACAGAAGCCTAATATCATACCTAAGGTTACACAACTAGGAAATCGGAGTAGCTAGGATAAACCCAATGCTGTCTGATTTCCAAACCTCTGTCCTTACCACCACTCCTGCCTAAGTTTAACCAGGAAAAGAAAATTCAAAGAGAAACTATCAGTGTGGCCAAAAGGACTCAGAGTCACAGGATAAACATTTTGCCTCTTCCTGGAGCAATTTTACTCAATGGAAGAGTTATTAAACACATTTTAATATATTAAAACAAAGATGGGGAAATGTTAATAGAATGGAAACCTCACGTATATTTCTAAAATAAAATAGAAGGCTCCAAAAATTTTGAAGCGAGACTGATTCAGACTGAGTTTGCCTCCTTTTCTTTCTCTCCCACTCCGAGGGTTATGTTTTTGGTTCTAGGCTTCCTTAAAAATCTCAGATGTTACGAGACACTTGTCCACATTCACAGATACATCCTCCAAGCAGAGGCATGTGGGAGAGACATGGACATGGTCAGTTTTATTTAGGTGAGCCGTTCATGTTCTTAGCAGTAGGCCCCACCCCCAAGCAGCATATTGATAGAGGATTGAGCACCAAACTTCCATGACCAGATGGTGCCCCAGACAAGGACTCAGAGAAGAATCCCAGGCAAGGTAAAACCAGGGGAATAACAGAGACTCCAAAGCTGGAAGGGTACTGAGCCCCTCTCCCCCCAACGGGGTCCAGACTCAGGGTCTGCTGAACAGGAAAGAGAAAAGGGAAGAGCAGCGGGGGCGGGAGACTGTTAATTGGGATCCTGGTTAGAACTTGAGAGTCTTACCAGTTCTGAGTGACCACCTGAATTTAGTCTTGGTCAGTAGTCCACTGTCATTGTCATTGGTGGCCTGAACCAGCATCTAAACATTGTCTCTTTTTGATGGGTTCTTCACCAAATGAATCTTGGTAAGAGAGAGAAGCTAGAAATGCCAGGCCCCAGAATATATAACCTCAACTCTGCTGATCAAACACAGCTGAGTGGAGGCAACTGCCATCCCTCCCGCTCCTGTCAGGACTGCCTCGGGCCTTGGGGCTGGCCTGGCCTGGAAGGGAAGCCCATCATTAAATTCAGCTGTAAAAACCTAGCAAACCAAACATCAGGTAAAAGCAGGGGCTGCTATTTGGTGGTGGTGGGAGAGTGTAATTTTTATACAAGATCAAAAGGTCTTAGAAACAGCCTTAGGCCTCAAGCCAGTATTTTCCACGAGTGTTTCAAGGTATGGAATCCATAAATTTTACCTGTGGGTTTTACCTAATAACAGATCAGCTTTCCCCTCAGCTTCTGTGCAGTAAACACGATTAACAGGCCAAGATGATGTTTTTCTATGCTCCTCTACCTCCATCTACTGGACAAAAAGTTAATTGCCACCCTGGCTTCTCTGATCTACAACCAGTACAGACTTCTCCCTGAATCTGTAACTGCAGGTCCATTCAGGCTTTAGTGTCTGGAAAACACTCCCACTTCTTGTGAGGAAAAGAATCCATTTACCTACAGAAAATCAGTACCATGCATTATCCATTCTTCCCTGGGATAGAACTGCACATTCTGAACAGGTTAGTTTAGTGATAACTGGAAAAATTGGTTTATTATATTTCCCATTGAAAATCCTACCTTTAGAATATTTTGACCTTGCCAGGAATTTTTGCTGTGGTGCAGCACAAAAACATAATGATATAGCACAAAGGTCTGCACAAAAAATACAAGCCCTTGTTGACAAATACGTGTGGCTCCAGGTGCTCTGGAACCTAACTTGCCCAGAAGTCAAACATGGTACAAAGTGGTGGTAATGCAGAATCAAAGGATTTTTGCATTCAGGAAATCTTGAAAAGGTCAAAAGAAGACAGAGAAAAAACAGGAGGTATGACCTAAGGAACTTACACCTGGACTAGACTCACCAGTGCAGATTCCATGGGCCCGATACTGCTGCTATCCTCTCCTTTCTCTCCAGGTTATTACACCTGCCTAGCCATCCCTTTCCTCACTCCCCTAATTATCTGTGATTTTTTTCATTGCTATGTCATTACTCTTTCCAATGACAAAATTATTTAAACATAGAATCACAGAATGTTAAAAATGTATATTTTTGTAAAACTTCTAATTTCCCTTCTCCTGTTCTATGAATGGGATCAAGCTATTTTCAATAACTTGTCTATAACAGCCATGAAACCAGTTAGTTAGAAAGTCCTTTGAAGATGCTGAATGCAACTCTGCAACATTGAAAAGAGGAAAGGCTCTCATAGGGTAAAAGCGGACGTATCTAGGAAGGTGCATAGGACAGGCCCATGTTTTGATTTAGGAGAAAATATTTTTAAAAATGGATAGATATCGGCCTGAAAGAGGTGGCTCATGACTGTAATCCTAACACTCTGGAATGCTGAGGTGGGAGGATCACTTGGGCTCAGGAGTTCAAGACCAGCCTGAGCAAGAGTGAGACCCTATCTCTACAAATAATAAATAAAAAAAAATTAACCAGGTGTGATGGGCACCAATAGTCCCAATTACTCGAGAGGCTGAGGCAGAAAGATCACTTCAACCCAGGAGTTCAAGGTTGCTCTGAGGTAGGCTGACACCACGGCACTCTAGCCTGGGACAACAAAGTAAGACTCTGTCTCAAAAAAAAGAATTAATAGATAACCAGCATTTCTTTCTTCACTTGTATTCCCCATATGTCAATTTCTAACCTGGTAAAAAGCCTCCAGGGAGCTGGCAGCCATGCATGTGCTAGCCTGTGAGTAGTACATGTTACTACTGGGAAAAACCAGTGTTGGCCCATCTGAAGGCAGGCAAATTAAAAATTCTGCCTCCCATGTTGCCCAAGCAGCCTGCTTCTAAAAGCCACATTTAGCGCACTGATAGCCAGGTTGCAGCCTCTCGGGTGTCAGTAAGGAAGATTTTCAGTGTAAAGCTTCCAGAGTGACTCTGAATGAATCAATTCCAACAGGGTTTTGGACATTGTTACCAATTATCAAGGAAACTGAGTTGGACTACACCCATCCTTTCTAAATCTGTGTTGAACAAAAATGACAGAAAGAGAACTCAAGCAAAACATGAAGAGCCAGATACAACAGGACATTCTTTCAATGTCTCTCCCACGTAGACCAAGTCCGTGGCAGAGTAGAAACCATAAAACAGGGTAAACTTGAATATAGTTTATAATCCATTATCAGTCTATTCAGCACATACTTTATGTGCCATCTGTAGACTTGTTCAATTGATTGCCACAGGACATCATTATTTTAAAAGACAATTAATTTGATTACCAGCAATGAAGTTTTTATCTATGCAAACTAGAAGGACAATCCGGTGGAGAAAGTAATCAGTTTCCAAAATTAGAATGCAAGCTGTAGCATTCAGGAGGCTGGAGAGAAGAATCCAGCTCCCGGAAAAGACGAGGCTGAGAAATGCAGTGTTTCTCAGCCACCAAATGGTAATCTTGCCTCCAGAAATCAGATCTTGGACTACACAGAATGTAAATCTCCTTCATTATATACGTAATTTACTGTTAGTGATTTCATATATTGAATAAATCAAGGGAAAAGAAAAGAAAGTTACTGAGCGACCTTTTGTGTACAAGATAGCTTGCCAATTACATTTCTGTTATCCTCTGTTTTAAGCTTCACAACCCATTTTATAAGGTAAATTAAGGTGATTATACAAGATCACATAGCTGATAAGATATTGTGGTAGTCTGAATAACGAACCCCTCAAGATATCCATGTCCTAATTCCTAGAACCTGTGAAAGTTACCTTATATGGAAAAAGATACTTTGTAGATGCGATTACATCTGGTGACAGCAAGATCATCCTAAACTATCTAGGTGGCACCTAAATGCAATGAACTGTACCTTTCCAAGGGGGAGATTTGACTATAGAAGAGAGGATGATATAACCTCCGATTACAGGATTGAAGTGATATAGCCAGGAGCTGAGGAATGCCAGTAACCTCTAGAAATGGAAGTCAGAAATGGATAATTCCCTGTAGCTTCCAAAAGGAACCAGCCCTTCTGCCAGTAGCCTCTAGAAATGAGAGTCAAGAAAGAGATAATCTGTTAGACGCCTAAACCATTCCCCCACCTCCCCTCCCAGATCAAAAGGCCTATCTGGTCTGGCCCCAAGAGTTGCCCCAGGAAAGACCCTAGTCCCCCAAAGCCTTCAAACAACTCCTGGCATCTCCCTCCCTCTACTCCCCCCAGTATAAAACAAGCCCCCGCCCACTCTCGGTGCAGACACTCTCTTTGCACTGCCCAGGCAGGGCACCTCCCCTTTCCCCATAAATCTGGGCATCACCATTTACACCTTTCAGAATCTCCTATAGCCTCCAGAACAGAACCAGCCCTTCTGACACCTAGTTGCCACTCACACTGCATTTTGGACTTCTCACCTGCGGAAATAGAGGAGAGAAACCTGCATTGTGTTAAGCCACTCAGCTTATGGTAATTTGTTACGGTAGTGACACAAACTAACACAGAAATGAATTCTAACTCCGGCCTACTACACCTAAACAAGCCTGCATTCTTTTCAATACTTTACATAGCCTGCAATTTGATGAAAAAATCCCAGAATGGAGAAGACAAAGAGTCATGCCTCATCCCAATTTGAACATTCCCCAAATTCAGAACTGAGTATTGAATTGGACAACTAAATTGTTGGTCTTACTAAATCATTAGAATCATCCCACTTATTAAGTATTGCCACGATAGTCAAAGACAAAAAAAAATGAAGGAATTCACCATATAAATGTAGGTAAATTCAGTAACTCTTACTCAGATAATTCCAAAAAAAATCCTAAAACTTTGAACTAAAATATAGATATTGATCCAAAAGTATTTTGATGCTTTTGACTTATTCAAAAATACACCAATTTTTTATGCCAAGCTTATTCTTATCAAGAATTTTACAGATTTGCATATTGATTTTTCTCTGATGACACTGTCGTCACAGCATAGAAATCTAAAAACCGGGATTCTATTGTTAGTGACTTTTCTATCAATTAGCTCTTCAGTTTTGACTAAATCATCCAATATCTCCAGGTCTTACTCTCCCCACCTGTAAAATGGGACAATGGAGGGGGGGTACCTGCCCAGCAGATCATTTTAAGGTTCTTTCCAGTTTGAAGATGAAATGATGGTAGGATTCCCATAGCAAACCTAAGTGGATTTCAAGTGTGCTTATTAATACAATGGGCCACTAGAGGTCAGATTAAGTTTGGTAATTCTATCTCATCTGGAATGCAGATGGAGCAAAAGCTACAACTCACCTTAGGTTAATACCTTGCCTGTCAAACCTAAACCTACCCCCTTCTGAGCTAATGAATGTTGATCCCAGTGCTATAAAATAAAATAGGAGAATCTCTGAAAGCAGAAATTACATTCATTAATCTGTAATTTGTAATTGCCTCCTACTGGAATGCTTATCTTTCTTTGCTTGCCTGAATGCCATTAATTAAATGTGTCACCTGAAGCTCTGGTGCTTCATGTTTGCTCATGTTACTGTGTTAATTAATCAGCTGCATTGAATTAGAGGCTAAAATCATTCCTTGCAAAGTCTTCGTGCATCTAAGTATAACAAATGGTATTAAGAACAGGTGATGTGTAGATGGCATCTGACTCACAATACATATTCAGAGTGAAGTATAAAGGAATGAATAAAAAACAGAAAGAATGAGAGCATGCACACATCATCCTTGGATACTTGCCTCATCAAAGCTACTAATCAGGACCAGCTCTAGGCACAACTGTGAAGTCCGTAGAATTAGACTTTTTATAGCTACCATTCTCTGTGCAATTCTCTCCTCCCTCCAGCTCCCTGGATTTCTCTCTTCTCAACATCCTTTTCAAGCCCTGCTCTCCGGAAAGATCCAAAGAACTCAAATGCAATTAGTTTCAGAAAGCTGATGACGTGATTTTGCTCTCACTTGCATTTTGTCAGAGAATAAGGCCCATTAAAGGGTGGAATTCTAAAAGTAGAATCTCAATCATCCCCAAAGGTAGTAATTTGGGAACAGAACATTTGCAGAATCATCCCGCAGAGCTGACACCAAAGGCCAATGGAGAAGGCCAGCCTTGTCTACCATTAATGCACCCAGCCAGAATTGTTCGTCATTCCCTATTATTTTTTTAAGTTACAAGCATTTATTAAGCATTCACCCACTGCAAGTGATGATCCTGAATGCATGGGATTGCTGCATGAAGGCCCTATGATTTCCCCCTGCCCAACACAGTAAGCCACAGCTGGAATCTCAGCCCCACTCCATGACAAGACCCTGGGAAACAGGATCCTCCCCCTCGCCCACTATCTCCCCTCTATAGCCTGCAGCTATAGGTTGGGGTGGGGGTTCTGAGAGTAGTACTGAGAGGATGGATGTACAAGGTCCTGACTTGACCACTCAATTTCCATATAGTTCTGTGGTATGAGGACAAGGCAAAATTTCCTAGTGTTTATCACTTCCAAAGGCCAGAAGCAAGCCAATCTCAAAGCCTCAGGCATCTCTATGCTCCCAAGGCACTGATGCAGTAACGTTCAGGTTCACAGCCCTGACAATCCTGTCTCCAGCTTTTTCTATACGAGACCACCTTTCATGGCTCTATCCACCTTAAAACACAGCCACCACAAGTCCTCAATTCTCTTCGACATTTATATTCTCAGTAAATAGAAATAATACCTTATATTTACCTAATACTTGCTAGTTTACAGTGATGTAGAAAATCTCTTCTTCAATCTTATGAGGTTAAATATTATACTGTACGTGTCCTCACATTTCAAAGATTTTTGGAGTCAGTCGGAGGCCATCTACTGCACCCTCACCTCCATGATTCACTGTCTTATGCTGCCCCATGCAATGCCCAGCCAATACCACCTTTCACAGGCACAGGTGATGTTAAAACTGACACTCATATATATGTTCGGTGAGTCACTCAACAGCAGAAAGCATGCACGGGAGGAGCAGACTCGCCAACTAGTTGAGTGTTTTTTCAGTTCTCATTACATTAAAACTCTTCGCAGCATTCAACTCCCAGCTGCTCTTGAACTCTTGAGTTTCAACGCCACTACACTCTCAATTTTTCTGTCATCTCTGATCCTTTCTTCTCCTTCTCCTTAAGGACATTAAGATGGAACTGGAACATATTCTTTTTAGTAAAGTATCTCAAGAATGGAAGAAAAAGTATCCAGTGTACTCAATACTATTATGAAACCAATATATAATCACCTACACTTTCATACGAATGATAAAGCACAACTACAGTCTAGAAAGAAAGAGGGAAGGGAAGGGAAGGGAAGGAGGGAGCGTGTTAGGTGGGGCCTCACCTAATGTGCACAATGCAAGGGTACATGTCAAAACTATCAAGAGTATAAATGTCTTACCCAAAAAAATAAGTGAGGTGATGGTTATATTAACCAGTTTGATGGAAGCATTCCAAATTGTATATAAAATCAGCACATTGTACCCCACAAATGCTTTAATGTACACAGTTATGATTTAATAAAAATTTTAAAAAATTTAAAAAAAGATTGGCCTGAGCTCTTTTCTTACTCCAAGGTCTCCTTTATTTATTTATCTCCTTTATTCTCATAGTTTTAAATCTTACCTATGCTCCATCTACTCCCAAATTTATGTCCCTAAACCACACCCTTGTTCTGGGTTTACAGACTTATACATCCAAATATTAACACGTCATTTCCATCGTGATGTTTCCCAAACTGAACTCTTTATTTTCTCACCCAAATACTCCTCTACAATCTTTCTCATTTCAATGTGCAACATCCGCAGAATATTGAGTTTCACCCTCGAGCTCTTCTTCTCCCTTTTCTCCAATATTCAGTCAAACAGAAACTCCTGTAGATTCTACCCTCAAAATATATCCTCAGCCCATCTTTTCTATCTTCAAAAATAAAAATAAAATTATAGATTATGGAAGAAATGCAAGGATTAAATATTTAACAATACTTAAAAACTTAATTGTCAATTTTGCATGTGTTTAGTATCATGGTTATTTTTAAAGATAGTGAAATATGTATAGATAAAATGATATCTCCATTGGAAACTGACATAAAATGATCTGAGGCATTGGTGAGTAAGGAAATGTAGATAAAATAACATCTAACATTCTGTGATAATTATTGAAGCTGGGAGATTAATGCATCTGGTTTATTATATTCTTCTATTTTTTGTCTGTGTTTTCAGAATTCCATAATAAAGTTATAGAAAACAAGATTTTTAAATGGGTTACCTCGAATAATATAAGGAAACAAGATGATGGTACACTTTGTATTTTCATTACAAGGAAGTTATTTTTCAGTCACATTATGAGGTAAAAACAATGACAATTGAACCTGACAAGAAATTCAACCTTCTTGAAATTATCAAGAAGACTCATTATGATTTAACCAAAACAAATTGCCCAAAATAACTGAAATTATCAAGAAGGCTCATTATGATTTAATAAAAACACATTTAAAAAAGAAGACTCTATGAAATACATTTTTATATCTTTAAAGATTAACCTTGTTGTAAGTAGATTTTGTACCTTAAAATATTAGTTAATGAGCATTTGAAAGCCATCCTAATTACTAAGACACAAAATACCATACAGAACAGGATGACAAATAAGGGGTTTTTTAGTAGTGGTTTAAAATACCACACAACAGTTACCCTGGGATTTTACAATATGTCATTAATATTGAATCTCCTATTTAAGTATTAAAGATAAAAACATATATCATTGGGAAATATTGTCCTCCCTGCAGTAAAAATAGCTGGAAAATATGAGAAATAAAATCACTAGATATGGGGATTTTTTGGGTCAGAAAATGCTATTGAAAGATATAATAACCCTGAAGATTTGAAGAAATATTTAAGTATCACCCAGTGTAGGAAGTTTGCTATACACTTGAATGAAAGTGTATTTGCTTTACACATGTCTACGCTTGTGGTACGGTCTAGATTTTCCCCAATCATAACATATGTATGAAACACTAACTTTCTCAAGAATAAAGGGAAAGGGTACCCAAAGATTTATTCTACTTATAAATTGTGTCTCTAATGTACATATGAAAATCGTTTCAGCTAACCACTGATGGAGTGGCAGTTTTGAATGTTACAAGAAACAATAATGATTTCCAGAGTAAGTTATGGAGAGAGCAAGTCCCGTGGAATTGACGTGTGCCAGTCTACCAAGATGAACAGTTACAGCAGAGCCAATGAAACAGAGATGCCCAAAGCACTACAGAAAGTCGTTGATACAGTTGATTTTACAAAAACAAGGTCTTGACAATCCCTTATAATGACATGGAGAGTGACTATGAAAATCTTCTGTACCTCATGAAATTCTTCCAGTTATTCTATGTCAAAGGATTTGAAAGATATCAAACGTACTGATAAGATATCCACTTTTACAAAAATACGAGTGATTCAAATTTGCTGAATTTTTCTTTAATGCTATGTGACTATCAGGAACATGCACTCTTGTATATAATCTTTAAACAAAATCTGTCTCTTCAAGTTAAAAGTGATCGTTTGCTTATTCTTTTTAAAAATAACAGCTTTCCCAACAGGAATAGGTGATATCTCATTGTGATTTCAATTCTATTTCCCTGGTGACCAGCGACGGTAAGCCCCTTTTCAAAAATCTATCGGCCATTTGTATGTCTTCTTTGGAGAAATGTCTATTCCAATCCTTTGCACAATTCTAAATCAAGCTATTTGGTTTTTTGCTATTGACTTATAGGAGTTCCTTATATGTTTTAATATTATCCCTTTATCAGATGTTTGTTTTGAAGATATTGTCTCACATTTCACAAATTGCTCTTTCAAATTTTGATGTTTCAATTGCTGTGCAAAAGCTTTTGGATTTGATATAGTCCCACTGGTCCATTTTTGCTTTCACTTCTTGTACTTTTGGTGTCACATCCAAGAAACTATTGCCTAGACCAATGTCATAAAGTTTTTCCTTTGTTTTCATCTAGGAACTTTATAAATTTAGGAGATAACAAATGTTGCAAAGGATATGAAGAAATTGGAAATTTCAGATATCTTTTATAGGAATGGAAAATAGTAAGACAGTTCTTCCAAAAATTAAAAATAGAGCTACCATATGATCCACCAATCTCACTTCTACATATATATCTATAAGAGTTAAAATCAAGATCTTGAAGAGCTACAACAACTTCCATGTTTATTCCATTGTCATTCACAATAGTCAATATAAGGAAACAAGCTAAATGTTTATCAACAGATGAACAAATAAATATGTAGCATATTCATACAATGGGATATCATTCAGCTTTTTAAAAGAAGGAAATGCTATTCAACATGGATGAAATGTAAGGACATTATGTTAAGTTAAATTAGCAGTCACAGATGGACAAATAATGCACTATTTCATTTATACAAGGTATCTGAACTAGTCAAACTCACAGAAAGAAAGAATGGTGGTTGCCCAAGTTTGGGTAAAAGGGGACACGAGGAGTGACTGTTCAAGTGCAAAGTCTCAGTGATGTATGATGAATGAACTTTAGAGATCTGCTGTATACAGCGTACTCACAGTTAACAATATCGCACTATGCACTTAAACATTTGTTAAAAGGGTATATTTTGTGTTAAGTGTTCTTATCACATTAAAAAACAGTTATGCTTCAATTCTTAGTAAGGAAGTGGCTAATTTTCAAAAGGAATTTGCTTTAAAAAGATTCTGAAAATATATATTGAGAAATATTTTCATCATTACGGACTTGTGTTGCTATAAATGATGGATATAACTTGCACAACCTTTCCCAACTGCACACTTAAAAATATAGGAACAAAATTATTTAACTTAGCTAAAAATCCTCCAAACAAAGTATTTCAGTATTTCTTACTGACTGACATTTGATGAGTTTAAAGGACTGACGGCTGTAGGGAAAATGGATGTCGGTATTTTGATTTGGGGGTGGAGGTTGAAGGAAACGAAACGAGAATCCGCAAAAAGATCTCAGAAAAGAAGTATGCCCTTCTGGCTCATGATTAGGATCTGAAGTCACTTCACTTGCCCAAAATATTTCCTGGCACTGGGCCATCCATTCTGAATCTCTCAGTTTTTCCTCAGAAATATATTTGGCAAGATAGAAATGAAACTGTGGGCTGAAAATCAGCCATGGAATGTCCAGAACTGAATTTATTCTGAGAATTGCTCACTTTTGAAATCCATCTGTGTAGGTTTTGAAGTGAGCTGCCTGGAAACTGGGAGCCATGCAGATGCTCCCCTGAAGTCCTTCTCTGCCCTGAGAAGCCCCCTCTGCCTCCATCTGGGAATGGAGCAACTCGAACACGTCTGAAAACCTTGAAAACCAGCACAGAATGTGCATTGCTTGTGCAAACTAGTGCCCTTCATTTGCACATAAATTAGTCCAGTTTCTTTCATTGTGGCTCTTACTGAAAACAATCACAGGGGGGCTGAGTTAAAATGCACATTCTTAGGCCCCACCTTCAGAGGATGGGAGTCTGCATTCTTATCTATGTCCCAGGTATAAGATCAGCAGAAGTTTCTGGCAGAGCTCCAGGCATGCTAAGGGGTTAACTGGAAGCACATGGAACTGCTGTCATAGTAAGCACTGACCTGCCTCCTATATTTGAGAAGGGAAACTCCCCCAACCTGAGATGATGTTCTTTCCCATTCGAGATATCTAACACTTCCTTTTCTCGGCGTTATGTTGCATCACTCTGTTGTGTGCCCACTGTCATGTCATCCTGGTAGTCACCACTTACTTGTGCTTTGGCTCACGCTCCAAGTTGCAGGAACGATTTTAAAGTCCGTGCCAAATGGTTCTTGGAGCCTGCCGTGTGGCTCATATCTCACTAGGCCTTCTGTCTTGTTTGCTGTGGGATACTGAGGGGCCTGCCCCTGGGCAGCAGTCTGCCCCTTCCCCACACCACATGCAGAGACAAAGAAGGCAGAGAAAGAAAACATCCACATCAGACCTTGCTCTTTCCTCTCATCAGCAACTGAAGGGCTGTAAGGCTGAACACAGTAAGTGGTAACAAGCTGGGGGATCAATTGTTGCCACACTATCCTGTAGATGCTACTGGAGTATAGACCGTCTGGGTCTGACTCCTGCCCTAAGACTTATGCCACCTGGACAAATCACTTACCTTCTCTGTACCTCAGTGTCTTCAACTGCAAAATGGGAGCGATAGTAGTGCACACTGCATAGGCTTGCTGGGAGGATTAAGTGAGGCCGTACAAAATAGAGTAGCATACAGTCCTGGCCGCACTCAGTGACAGCTAAAGAAATGACACCCATCTACTATTTATTTTTTACAATTTTCATAGTTTGCTTATTTACATTTATTATCGTTGGGGTACTCAGTGAGATCAGGAGTCAATAAGAATCAGCTCTCTCTCTTCTCCCAGACAAACAGTGCTAGTAGACTGCCTTGCAGGACCAGAAAGCAGACATTCTACATCCTGTGAAGGCTCCACTCAGAGACGAGGTCTTCCTCCTACCTCACATCCATACTCCCTCCTCTGCTGGACAAGTATCTTGCCATCAGTGTAGACCTGGAAGAAGGCAAACTGGCAAACGAAAAGGAATAAAATCTGCTGCTTTTATTCCCACTCCCACCATTCTCACTGACGTCATATCATTACTGTGTTGAGTTCTCATTTTATACCCAGCACTTCACTTAATGCTTTACAAGACAGTTTCATTTAGCTTTTTATGAAAAGCCTATGAAGTAGTTATAATTATTATTTCTACCTTATAGATAAGAAAGCTGAAGTCTGGAGAGATAAAGTAATTTCTTCAGGCTCTCATCGATCCCAGATTCCTATTCATATTGCCCCCCAATGCTTGACTGGGTTTTTTTACTTCTACAATTAACTAATGGTAATATGCAACCAATGAGGTCATTCAGAAATTATATATTGAGTGTTTATTAGGTTCTAGGCACTTTTTCCCCAGAAACAATAAAAATCTACTTTCATGGAACTTATATACTTTGAAGGAGATAGACAATACGCATGAAATATACAGGAATTACATAGAATGTTAAGAAGAGATGCCTTCATTTGATTTGAGGGAGCAGAGAGTTCTGCGCACTCCATTATCACCAAATAAGTCCAGGAAGATTAGAAATCAGTAAGAGATGAAAGTAGACAATGAGAAGAAGGTAAACCAAGAGAGTGCAGTCCCCTGGAAGATAATAAATAAGAAAGAAGAAAACAGGAGGGGTGACCAACTGTATCAAATACCATGGATAGATTGTTAACATTGGTCACTGGATTTAGTCACGTAGAGGCCCTTGGTAAACCCAACAAGAGCAGTTTTGGTACAGCACATGAAAGCCAGTTTGAATTTCATTTAAAAGATTTGGCAGAGAGAAACTGAAGTATAGGAGGATAATAGAAAACTGAATGCATTTGAGGAGTGTGGATGAGAAGGGAGGAAAATAAATGTGCCATGACCGAGAGGGAAAAGTGGGGTCAAGAAAGGATTTTTTTAAGGTGAGAGATACAATAACATGTTTGTTTGCTGATAGGAATGATATAGCAGGGAGGGAAATTGATAATACAGAGAAAAAAGGAGATGGAGACAATAGAGAATGTTTACTGGAATAATTTTTTTAAGTAGCAAAGTTGGGCTAGAATCTGATGCCCAGGTGGAAAGCTGGGGCTGTGGTAAAATGCATCTGTCATCTATGGTAACAAATGAAAAGCCGGAATATGAGAGTACATGTACTGATCACTGATAAGGAGGTGGGACTTTATAGAAATTCTAACCTAATGACTTCAATTTTCTTGTCGATGTGAGAAACAGTCTTCAGCTAAGGGAGAAGATGGGGAAACAGTATTCAAGTGTTCAATGTTAGTTCTCAGAAGCAAATTCAAGATGGAAGTAGATGTGTGAGAGATTTACTGGGGAAACACCATGAATATAATAAGCAGACAGCAGTGGGGAAAGCCTTGGAAGCACAGTGCAGACCTGCCAGCTGTGAAAGAAGGAAGAGCTTTTAGACTGCATTACAATTCTGAACATGTCTCAGCCAGGCCAATTAAGGACCCCAAGCAAAGAGTCCCATTAAAGAAGCTTCACATCAGACAGGAGTGGCCTGGATCTAGCATCCCCACCACTCACTGGCTGAGAGCAATGCAGGGGGGAGAATGGCCTTCCTATGAATCGATGGTGGGCCTGAATGTGCAGCAACTATATGCTGTCCCTCACCCCTGTCCACCAGTATGGGCGATGAGGGCTTCTGCACACCTTCATGACAGCAGTAAGAGTTGAGGAGAGAGGAGGGGTGTAAAATGATCATCTGGAACAGAGGGCAAGTGAATGGCCGGGGAAATGCGGTCTGTTTCTCAGTTAGAATTCAGGGCCTCTTGATAGGTTTATGTTTCTGAGCCAGTGGCTGTTTTTGCCCAGGTGCATGCAGATGCTGAGATTCAAGAGCAGAGGAGAGAGAAAATTGGTTTTAATCAAGGTTGAAGTTTTGACCAGTGAATATAATACAGCAAGAGTGAGGTGCAAGGTATTTGAGGCTGTGTGCATGGAAGTGAGTAATAACTCACTTGGAAAGTAGATAAAGGAAAAAATAAAGGCATGGGTAATAATAAACACTAAAAAGGTGAAAGAATCCATGAACTGAAACTCATGCTGGGAACAAAGGGTAGATGGAGTTTGAGTACAAAGGGACTGGGCTGGAACTGTAGGGTACCAGAAGAAGTGATCAGAGGAGGAGATGTGTAAAATCAGAGTCACGAAGGTTTCCAATTGTTGAAAATTATAAAGCCAAAGACATAACTAAAGAAATGGGTTATTAAGGTGAAGTATAGTGTCATCAGCAGAGAGTTCAAGGAAAGGAAAAGGCAATGGGGGAAGGATTGTTTACATTTGTGTTCCAGTTACCAAGAGTTAAGACAAAATAGTATTGAAGAGAGTAACAGTCAATAGATAATATTATCCAGAAATGAATGATCCAAGGAATATGAGATGAAAGGGAGTAGAAAGTATAGTAGGATGAATGAGGTTCAAAGTTTGAAGGGATTAGATAGAGTGGAAGAACAGTCTGAAAATGGCACTAC
>NW_003852615.1:864777-865939 GCF_000181295.1 Otolemur garnettii
GTCCTAGAGTTTGGGGAGATAAAAAAGCCATACCAATGGAAAAAGTTACAGGGGAAGCAGGATCCTCCAAGGAGATATTTCGTTTTGATCAAACCAGGAATGGGAACAAAACTGTACCATTCAGGGTCTCGTCAGAAGAGGAGAACACACAGTGGAGCTCATTTTACTCAAAGAACTGGTTACAAAAGCCCTAAAAGAGCTAAGAAGCCCAAAACAAGGCACACAAAGAAATTCAGAGATTAGCAGAAATAGAAGGTCACTACCTCTGATGTGGAAAGCCCAGAGGAGGAGGAGATGATGCCAGAGCCCAGAAGCCACCTGCCAGGGACGGGAACCAGGGGGGAACTGAGACTGCAGAGGAGGTCATCCAGAAGGAATTGGAACCAAAGAGAAAATATAGCCACTACTGGAAGCTGGAGTGGAGAGGATGGGGGAAGATGACTCCTCTGGCTTCTCCTTTCCTACCAGTTTAATACCCACCCCCCAGTACTTCATCTTCTGTAATAGAGAGGAGAGGAGAGGAGGAATGAGGAAAGGCCTAAAGCAGACAGGCAGATGATTGGCACAGGCATCCAACCAGCTGATGCTATAAAGATTTGGCTCTACTGTTCCATGAGTTCTAGAAGGTTCAATGGAAAGATTTCAGGAGTTGGACAGGGACTCAGTATGGTATAAAATTGGAGACATGTAGAATTATCAGTGTAGAAAATAAAAAATGATCAGGGATTCTGGAGCTTCTTACAGCAACTGAAACAAATAGAAATTGAGAGAATAATAAGATTGTTCCCTATAGGCTGAAGACAGACAGTGTGAGTGAGTAGTGGGTACCTGGGGGCACAAATGTTGGAAGAGGCCTGAGCACATACATAAATCAAGGGAGAAGAAGCTATGGAAAGGAATAGAGATGAATAACAGGGGGGAAAAGAAACAGATTTTAAAAATAAATGATAACTAATAAAGTATGGGAGGAATATTAATAAACAAATTCTGATATGGAAGAAATATAGCTTTCTTTTTTTCAGAATCCAATCTCTTTCCTGGGTCCTTATTCACTGGGGTACTAGAAATGTCGTCTAATTTCCTCTAAGTTTTATTTTCATCTGGATTCTAAAATCTTACCTACTGCTAAGGTATGTAAGTGTGTGTGTGGTTGAGGCACATG
>NW_003852615.1:866131-874739 GCF_000181295.1 Otolemur garnettii
GCCTTGGTTTCCACCTGTACAGTCCCCTCAGGAACTTTGAATACAATGTCATCTTCTATTCCCTCATGACAATGTGGTGTGAGAAACTCCCACAACTTGTCCAAAGTCCCATCTGACTGGAACCATACCACAGAGCCACTTTCTCTTCTCTCATCTGCAGGAGTTATAGCGAGAAGTGAAGCATAGACCTTCTCTCCTTGCAGATCTCACAAGCTATCTGGAATGATTGCCCAAGACTCAACTTGACGCACAGCTGGGTGCAGAATCTTCTTCAGGAACTGTGACCTTTCCTGCCTTTCCTCATCCATTTCTTTTTTTTTCTTTTTTTTACATACTTAATTTATTTTCATCTTTAACTGTGGTAAAAATACACGTAACATAGAATTTAACACTTTACCCCTTTGTAAATGTACACATTGTAGTGTTAAGTACACACTCATGTTGCTGTGCAACCAAGCTCCGGAAGCCTTTTCATCTTGCAAAACTGCAACTCTATACCCATGAAACAATAATCCCCATTCTCTTTTTTTTTTTTTTTTTTTAATTGTTGGGGAATCATTGAGGGTACAAAGAACCAGGTTACATTGTTTGCATCTGTTAGGTTAAGTCCCTCTTATAATTATGTCCCACCACCAATATGTGTTTCACACATTGTGATCCCCTATCACCCTCCATCCTTCCCTCTCTCCAACCCCCACCATGTACTACCATTAATTGTCCTCATATCAGAATTGAGTACATTGGTTTCTTGCTTCTCCTTTCTTATGATGCTTTAGCAAGAAGAATGTATTCCACCTCCATCCAGGTTAATACAAAAGATGTTAAGTCACCATCTTTTTCAGTGGCTGGTAGTATTCCATGGTATACATATACCACAGCTTGTTAATCTACTCCTGGATTGGTGGGCATGTAGGTTATTTCCACAATGTGGAAATTGTAAATTGAGTTACAATAAACAGTCTAGTGCAAAGGTCCTTATGATAAAAGGGTTTCTTTTTCTTCTGATTAGATGCCCAGTAATGAAATTGCAGGATCAAACAGGAGGTCTAGTTTGAGTTCTTTGAGACTTCTCTATACTTCCTTCTGAAAAGGTTGTATTAGTCTGCAGTCCCACCAGCAGTGTTCTCTTCCCTCCCACATCCACATCCACACCAGTATTTCCAGCTTTGAGACTTTGTGATGTGGGCCATTCCATGGGTTAGGTGATATCTCAGGGTGGTTTTCATTTCCATATTCTGATAGCCCAAGGAATCTTTGGGGGTTGGAGAAGCCATTGGTCAGAAGGTTTCCTCCTGTCCTCGAAGCCACCTCTGTCCAGATCGCTAAGCCCTAAGGGGAGGAAAAACTCCCTAAAGCCTTTTTTTTCTCCTGTGGCAATAAGTACTGGTTAGTTATTTGTATGGAGGCAAGGAAGAGACAAAGAGAAGAAAGAAAGTACCTGAGGTGGGGAACAAAACTGGATAACATTTCAAAAATATTATACCTGCACAGAATGGAGTTGGGAAGGAGGGTCACAGGCAAGACTGAGCATCACAGAGGAGAGGAGAAAGGCTGAGAGCAAAGAAACATTCTGAGATGGAGATTAGAATTCATACTAAATGGCCATATTTCCTTAAATGTTACCCTTTGCATGCAATGAGCTTCTCAATCAGGAAAAAGATATGGTACTTTCTGAGAGTAAAATGAGGTAGAGTTGGAGAAATCTTACAAAAGAACAACCAACCCATAGCCCAGTGAACCATTGCCACAAGAATTTCTCACAATAGGCAAAATTAGCTTTAGAATTACATTTTAGAGATAAATGAGTGAACAGAAGCAATGAAAGGTTTGGGATTTGTCCAAAGTAGCACAAATCAGTGGGGCTGCTGTGAAGGTTTGAGGTGAGTAGAAAAGTTTATTTGCAAAAACTCCTGGCTCACCACTTCTCTTATGACTGAGTTTAAATATATAACTTGTTTTCAAGTATGTTAAGACTCCTTAATCAGTGATTTTTAAAAACATTGTGTCATTGACAGTAGCTGTTATCTGCTTGAGAAAATGAAACCAGGACATGACTCAGCATGGGAAAGTGGGAAGTAATTTTGTGGGAACAGGTTTTCTATGGTAACCGTAGAAGACTCCGATTTTGTTAGGGCTTTGGTTTGCTAATTAGCAAAACTTCAACAGAACCATCTTTGTCTCCATCAAGTAACTCCTAAGAGCAGTCCACCTGCCCCAACCCCCTCAAGCAAGAGGGATGGGTAGATAGATACTGGTGCTGGGATTTCCCAGGGGTCAAGCTGGGTGGGTGGAGTACCTTACTCAAACAGCCTGAAGCAGGATGAGCCAAGACTGCGTGATTAGTCAGTCTTCGGAGAACACCAAAAATCAGACACAGGAAGCAGAGTTCAGTGGTCAAGTTTAGAGCAGATAGGAAACTGGAGGCAAAGTCTGAAAGTCAGAAACTGGGAGAAGCATCACAGAACTGAAAATGAAGAAGCTTGGGCCTCCATTCTCTAAACACGGTAATTGGTATTACCAAAGAAATGATTATACTTTGAAGACCATCACCAATGTAAAGATTTCTTTTTCAAGTGTTTCATTTTTTAATAAAAATGGGTTATACCAGGCATATGATTTGAATCTATTTTTTTCTTTAGTATTTTATAAATGTTTAATTTTCTTTTATTTCTCAACCTACAACAGTTTGTTTCTGGACATGACTGCTTTTTCGACTGCCCTGACGAAGGAAACCAGGGGCATAATCATCCCTAGATCTAAGGGCCACCTCCAGTGCTGGCTCGCTTGTACCTTGCAGGGCCACTCCTTTCACCACCAACCATTCCTCCTTTGACTCCCTCAACATTCCTCGCTCCTGGCTTACTTCCATGTCTGGCTTCTCCTTCCAGTCACCTTCACAATCATTTTCTTCTGATAATCCTTGAATATAGAAGAAAGACCCCTAGAAATACTGCTTCTTCTATTTTGAATACTCTTCTTGAACATTCTCTTTTATCCATCACCTCTGCATTTTGATTCAAATCTTTGGCCCTGTCCTGTCTTCTGACTTCTAGACTCTTAGCTATAATTCAACCCCGATTCCCCACTGACTTACTAAACTGAACTTGCCCATAGCTGCACAACTTACAATCTCTTCTTCCTTCTCAAATATGAGGATGTGAGGATGTCCGCCTTTAAGCCTGGAGACAGAAATCTTCACAATGCCATCTTGCCTCTTCACCTCGGTAACATCAATAACCACACACATGACATTTATTGAACTCAAAAGCTATGTTAAAAGCTTTACAGACATTATGTCACTTAATCTTCACATCATATCTATGAGGTAAGTACTATCAACACCTTCACTTCACAACAGGGAAACTGAAACTTTGGAAAGTGACGAACTTGCTCAAGGACACCCAGCCAGTGAGAGGCAGAACTGAAAGTCAGATACGCCGCTTATCTTCACAGTCCAGAGCTCAGGCTCCCAGCTCCACACACTCTCATGCAAGGCCTCAAGAAGTCTGGGATTTTGAGAAATGAATATTTACAGAAAAAATGAAAAAACAAAATAAAATACAAAAATAGACAGAGATATAAAGCACATATTGTTTTAAGTGTAACAGTGTCCACCGAGATGAACCTGGCCGGCTCAGCCTTGGTCCCTTATTCTCACCATAATCCTGTCTCGTTTGAGTGATAGATCACATCACGCAGACCTTTGGTCCAAGAGAGAGCTGGCTTGCAGATCCTGTGGAATCCTCAACTTCTTCCAAATTCTGCTTATTAGAATTAACCTCTGCTCTCTCAGCTAGGGGCTCCAACTGAGAAGAAGTAGCCTTGAACCAGCCCCCTTCACTGTAAAAGTTACTTAATGATCTAAGTAGTCACATCAGCCAGTCCTCCCTTGGTTCCAGCAACACACTGTGAAGCCCATCACAACTCTGGGCTGAAGAAAAACCAGGTGTGCAGTTTGGGAAAATAATAAACACTGAATCCTTCAACTAGAGATCAGAGAGCTGATGATGGACAGCTAAAAATAGCAACTTTGGGGCGGGTGTAAGAACTCTGAATCTTGGTAATAAAGGACAACAACTTAACCCACACCAGTGTTTGGCTTATGCTCCCGGTTCCAGCACCCTGGTTGCACTTATGCTCTGAATAGTCATCTGAGCCCAGCCCTGCAATAAGCAAAACACTCCCCTGACTTAAAACTGACCTTCAGACCTCTCTGAAACTACTTTCTCTTTCTTCTCTCTCTAAATGATTCAACCTGTAGGAGTCCTAACAGTTCCACAACCCCCTCTTACACATGCTATTTGGGACTGAATGATATGTTTGACCAAGTGATTCCTGAGGCTGGAATAGTAAAGATCAACATTGTCCATCTACATAACCCAGCCTATTATATTAGTATGGCAGGTCTAGTAGCTCCAAGGCCCAGATTTCATCAATCCTTGGAACTAGTCTGTCTCTGTCCGGTCCTACTCAGCTCTCATCTCATTCCTGCTCCCATCCCCAAGGCCTAAAAGGAAACTTTTTAATGATTGTTTCTGTTCTTAAGCCACTGTCCTTCCAATGGACTTTTCTGGAATATTATCTGGTTCTCAAGTCATTCGCAAGGCAAGGATCTATAGCATTTGTCCAAGCATTTATTTCATACCTACTACTATGCCAACCACTGTGTTCTGAGATTGTGCTAAAATTAAACAATGAGAAACAATCCTTGCCTTAAGGGAAATGCCATTCCATCTGGAAAACGAATAAGCAAACAATGTTTTTTTTTTTTTTGAGACAGAGCTTCAAGCTGTCACCCCAGGTAGAGTGCTGTGGCATCACAGCTCACAGCAACCTCCAACTCCTGTTTCCGCCTCCCAAGTACCTGGGACTTCAGGCACCCACCACAATGCCTGGCTGTTTTTTGGTTGCAGCTGTCATTGTTTGGTGGGCCTGGGCTGGATTCTAACCCACCAGCTCAGGTGTATGTGGCTGACACGTTAGCCGCTTGAGCCACAGGCGCTGAGCCTAAGCAAACAAATTATATGAGGAAGTGAACCAAATGTTCAGTGAAGTCTGAGAATGGAGCCTCAGTGCAGAGGTCCTCTGGGCGCTAGACCATTCAGGTTCCTAAGGCAAGAGAATGAATCTTGTTTATTATTCTGTCCCAATCCCTAGCAGATACCTCAGTACACAGATCCAGTGCCCAATAAATAGTTGTTAAATAAAAAATTGCACCCACTGGGTGGCACCTATGGCTCAAGAGTAGGGTGCTGGCCCCACACACTGGGGGTGACAGGTTCAAGCTTGGCCTCAGGCCAAAACTGCAAAAAAAAAAAAAATTGCACCCACTAATAAACTCCATGCAATCTGTGTTATATTGTTCAGGTATCACAGAGCCAGATTGGGTAAATAAGAATATTCTTAGATCATATCCCAGCAGTGTGGTTCATAAGAAAGAATTCCAGTGTTGGCCAAGCCCTGAAGTCAGTGAAACATGCCATCCCCCATGGCATCCCCATTTGTACACAAAGCTTATCACCATGGAAGATGTCTTATATAACCACAAGTTCAACCAGGCACATGAGCCTTCATGCAGTTTTTCTGTAGCCTGTTGAAAACTTGCAGATACAGAAGACTCACTCTCTATGAGCCTTAGTTCAGCTCAGAAAAAGTTGGAATTCCTTCTTTTCAATAGGACAAAATCTGTCTTCCTGAAATCTCCCATGTTCCTTAGATTTGGCCCACAGAAAACAAATGTGATACTTCTTCCAAAGTATAGCTCCTCAGATACGTGGAGACTGAAGCTCACTAAATTTTTTCTTCAGATGCCTAAAACTGTCCTCAATGTCATCAGTTGTCCTTCATTTTCTGAGTCCTCTCATCATTCTAGCTTGTCTCCATGAAACACACTCTTAGCTGCTTCTATCTTTTTAAGTTGAGTTTAGTATTCACAATAGAAGAACATACTATTCCAAGTACCACCTGGTCAACATAAAGAAAACAATTACTATCACCTTCTCTATTCCAGATATCATATTAAATTATTCATTCCAATCAAAGCTGATTTATGTTGTGTTTACTATCAAACAAATTTTTCACATAAGGTATTGCCAAGTTGCATCTTTCCACCTGGGGGCCTTGTGTAGTTGATTTTTGGACACAAAGGCAGGGTTTTCCATTTTTCCCTATGAAATTTTATCTTGGTAGATTCAGTTTATAATTCTAGCAGATCTCTTTAAGATCCTAACTCTGTCATTTGACAACTTTGATATTCCTCCAAATTTAAATTTATCCATGTGTTCATTGCAAATGTAATTTCCAGAATGTTCACTAGATGCTAGGCACTATTCCAAGCACTGGGGATTCAACAGTGAACAAGACAGACAAGCCCCTGTTTATGTGGAATTCACGTGCAAAAGTGATGAGAGCCTGGGTAGGAGAAGGGCTGGGAAAGAGGGTTTGTAGGTGGTGGAGATAAAGAACGCCTCTGTCTGCCTCCTCCCGATGCCCCACTGAGATGAGCAAACCTTCTATATGTTAGATCTTTGATAAGAGTTAAACTGATCTTTCTAAGGTAACAGAAACTCTCTGATATGTTCTCTTGTTCTCTTGATCAATTATACTTCTCAGTAGTCAACAAAAATGCCCTCAGAGGACCTAGCATAAGTCCTCTGTTGGACAAGTCCTTTTTTGTTTGTTTTCATCCAACTGATTACACAGATGCCCTGAGATAAGCTTTCATAATCCCCTTGGGAATATAACTGCTTTGACCTATTTCACCAGTCTGTTACAAACACATTCACATCTTAGTTTGTTCCTTAAGTCCCAACTATGTTTGCTAAGGGAACTGCACACCAAGGGAATACAGAGTGGCTACCTTGATATAAATCCAAAAGAATCTCTGGATCCTTTCCTCCAAATGTCAGACTCTTCTGTCTATGGAGTAGTATTCTTCACGTAAGTGTAAACATTTGATCTAAATGTAATTTGCTGTCTATCTCCACCTCCATATTTAAAAGAAGCTAGAGTGTTAGTTTTTTAAAGTATACTATTTCTATCAGCAGTTAGAAGAGGAGGGTCACTTCTTCACAAAATATCAATCTGAAAACAAAAAAATTACAAAAAGACGTAGGCTAGGCACTCCTAGGAATAGGTTTTAAAAGCCCTAGCTTATGTGTATAATACAGATGAAGATGACAGAGACAAAGGTCCTGGAAATCTGATCCACTCTTCCACAGAATGGAAGAAATGCTCTCCCCCTTTTTCTTTTCTCCTATTTTCTTTTCTTTTGAAACTTTACCTTCCAGAGGGAGAAGCTGAGACTGAGAGGAGAGACACTGCACTGAACTGGAATAAACTGTGGAAACTGGATTATAAGACATTGAGCTGGCCAAAAACATAACAAACTGGATTATAAGACGTCAAGCTAGCCAGAAACATTTTTAACCTACAGCCTTCCAAACTAGTCCTGACACCTCACCTCAGGCACTGATAACCTACCCTATAGCCAGAGAGCTACAGGCAGCCTGCTGGGGAATTTCAATGCCACACCTACCACTGACTTTCCCTCAGAAAAATATTCTCCCCACCTTCATCTTGCCAGCCAGTCCTGCAGCTGCCTAGAGGTTGGCATCCACCAGGCCATTCCTCCTGATAGAGTCAACCTTCCACTGACAGATATCCCAAATCCAAGATTCCCCTTCCTGACCACTCCAGGCAACACCACATCCTCAGACTCCCCTGATTTTAGTTAATAAATTCTGGATGAAAACAAAATGAGACCCAGTTTATTTATACCTTAGAAAGGAGTTTGTTAACCAAAATACATTTCTCAGAAATGAACTCTGACTTATTTGGTTTCAAATCACTCCATGTTGATTTTGTTCCATCTAGTTACCAAGCGTGAAAAATACAGAACACCCACCTTACTCAGTGAACACAGCTGCCTCCATGTTAGCATAGAAAATGGCCTGTACCAATGGCACAGGACTCAAATAACACAGAGCCATCACTTAGGAGGACACGAGGTCCAATCAGCAAATTCTTCAGACCCTAATGGGAAATGTGAGGGCTTCTGGTGCATATATAAATAATGATGATAATAATGGTAATAACAGCATCTAATATACACATTCTTACAATGTACTTTACATAGATGATCTCATTCTGTACATGCAACAATCCTCAGAGGGATTATAATTAACACAATCTCATAAACTGGAGAATTTCTGTTTTAACTGGTCCTTCAAGAGATAAAGACCTTACTCTAGTGTTGTACTCTTAGGACTGGAAGGTGGGACTTAGGGTCCAGAAAGACTCTTCATTGGAGTGGTCTAATCCTTTCCCTCACATGCCACATCCACAGGCAGCTGCCTTTCCGTTCTTGCAGCAGACAGGCCCCATCACATCCCACAGATGTGACCAAATGATTTCACAGTGCTTTCAGAACTGCATGAAGAGGCATATGACTAAAACAGCCTATTATCCTCATTTCTCAACAACTCCCACCCCACAATATTTCATTTACAGAAATTTCCACTGGAACACATTTCTTTTGGTTTAAACTTTTCTACAAGAGATGCTCCTTCAAATGCATTGGTATCATAACCTTTTTTAGAATCTTTCA
>NW_003852615.1:875176-879045 GCF_000181295.1 Otolemur garnettii
TGAGTTTAAGAGGTTTTTAGAGGTATCTGAAAGCAGAGGCTTGGCCAAACACAAGCTGCCTATTTTTGCTCCAACTTCACATTAGCAATGAAAGGTAGCCGTGTGTGAGGTAAAACATTAAGCAGTATCTTCATGTCTGAATATTCCCTTAGCCTTTGATGATTGCCAATGCATTGAAGACAAGAATTTCATCCAACTTTCTCAAGCCTCACAGGTTGCCTGACACTCACAAAGGGGATGATTATTTGATGAATTTACTTATGAGTCAAAAACTTTAACAAAAATTAGCCACTTGTACTTCAAAGAAACAGAAATTAATGTGCAAAATTAAACTTCATGATTAAATACACATTAAAGCAATATGTATACTTTACATTAAAATGCACAGATTTGATTCTATGCCAGTAAAGGAACTAGCAGAACAGAGAATTTGCTGTTACACAGATTTTTAAATGTTTTCAACCTGAAATCAAAACCACAAAATTGAGTTGCTTTAAAGGGAATTTAAGGTATGTCTATTTACCTAAAGTCATTGACAATGTAAAGACCATACCCTACTTTAGCTACCAAATGTTAAAAAAAAGTTCTGTGCCTTTCATTCCCAAAATGTTAGTGGGTGGCTATTCTTATAAATGTTGGGGAGAAAAGATGAGAGAAATGTTGCCATTAGGGTCTCACGGAAAAGCAATGTCGTGGAGAATAAGCACGCTTGTTGAAATTGTATTTTAAATAAAGGTGACCATTTGCTCACTCAGGCAAAATGGCGAGCTTCCTTATTTAGTCAATTTTGCCCATGCACACTATACACCAATGACCTCATTAATATTCATTACAATCCCTCTGCACATGCTCATTGGACATCAAGGACTTCATTAATCCATTTAAACATCTTGTGACTAACTACCTCCTGAGTAGCTCCTCCCTAGTAATCTGATAATCCACCCAACATACATCTTTTAACATAACCCTTTCAACATAACCCAGTTTAACATAACTTAATGGAGAACATGTTGTTAACCATTACTTCTTTGTTCTTATCTGATGAAGCCTGAGGTTATGGAGGAAAGAGACAGTTTGAAAATCTGTCCTCCTGACCTCACCATTTGGAGGCAGTTACTTCGATCTTTAAACAGGCATAATGAAATTTCTAGGGCATACAGAAATTTGTTTGCAAACCTCCACTCCCATGTGGGCCTTAAGTCAGGAGGGTTTTACACCCACAACTGACCAGGCCAACCTTAGGTCAGTGGGGGTTTAGGTCCTCAACCAACCCAGCCATATGGGATTCTGCCTGTTTTTCACAAGTATTCCTGCACAAAGTCTTTTCACTGCTCTCTCTCAAACAGCTTTTTTGGCCAGAGGCATATAGGCCTTTTGCCTATAGAGAAAGGGGAAGTGACAACAACAGGCTAGCTAAGACATTTCCCATCACACTGACAGGAACTGCCAGAGGATGTTCTCAGGCACTGCTTTGTGAAAATGTTCCACTAAATTAAATGGTTCTTTCTTTTGTGACTAATTTTTATAGTCTGTGCAATTACTTTGTTCCTGACACATAACAGGAAAACCCAGTGTTAACCCAGAATTTAACTTGGACACTCAGCTGTCCCCTCACACCACTCAAGCCAAAGGACTGGCTGCTATGCTTCCTGGTTGGGTCCAGTGTTTGCCTCATTCCAACTGCACCAACAGAGAAAGCAGAATGCCCACATCTTGACACAGACGACCATGTTACAGGCAGAGAACACAAGACGGGCTCTTACACAGCAAACATCCACAATGTTTTCTTAATAGGGTTACCATGTTTTTCTCCATGTTCAGAGGAGAGAAGGAATTCCTTTCTCCTTGTCTGAGGCAAACTTCTGGTGTTCTCTTTAAATCAGCTTATAAGAAGCAACTTTACACACTTGTTCATTTTCCCACTGCAGACTCAGTAAAAAAATAATGGAATCTGTGCAAAAACAAATCTCAGTGGGTCCATCCTCATAAAGCAGCCCCAAGTCTGCATGAAACTCATGTCACCATGACTGAATAGGTGACAACAGTCAGTCGGCAGCTAGGGTGCCTCCATGACAACTCTCTCTTTAATACTGGAAATGACAACTCCTCATAAAGAAAGCAGACCACCATGTATGGCCTTGAGACCAATGTCCTGGAAGTCCCTCCAGCCCATGACCCACAAAGCCCACAGGGTGCTGGCACCAGCCCCAGGAGTCTGCCAGGCGACAATGAGTGGTGATGGTGTGCTCACTGGTGAGAAGAGCCACAGATTGCCATGGTTAATTTCCATGAAATGTGCAGAGACATCCTAGATGCACTCCCCTTAGGGTAGCTGCCCTCTGCGCCCATCGTAATGACCTGCGTTGGCCTCTGGTGCAAATGCACAAATGCATGGAGAAACCTGAGACTTGGAAAACTCCATTTGGAACAGAGGTAGTTTGGAAGAAAACAGACGAAATCAAGCTAGCTGTTTATTCCTTTTTGGATTGTCGCAGCTGTGCCATGACTACAGAACACGCAGACAAGGGAAGCACGCTGATTCAAGTAAATAGTAGTTGCTGAAGATCCTCTTTGTAGGTCAGGCATCAGATCAGGCCCTGATGAAAAGTCAAACATTCTTATAAGGGTCCCTTTTACATACATACCTGCAATTCTTGTTCCTGGCTACTGGGGACAATGCTGGTCAGCACGCCCTCATGTGCGGGAATGTCCACAGCTGCTTTTCCACGTTGGCCAGATCCACAACTTGCACATAGCCCATGTGCGTGCCAAGGCAGGCCTCAAGGGATTCATGACTATTGAGACACAGGACACAGAGGCCTGTGGGGATTACAGCAGGTTTCAAAGCGTACAACTTTGTGTGGGGATTGTAAACACCTTAATCACAGAATCAGAAACAACCACAATTTTATCTAGCCTCAACGTGACTTCCTATAGCCCCGTAGAAAGTTCTATTTCAGTAACAGTCTTCTGGTCGTCCTACATGGTCGCTTTGTTGGGAGAGTATGTCGGCTATTTTCCACCACCAACTAGAGATAAACAAGTGCAGCAGAATAATATTTCCACATGGTCAACTCCTCCTTCTAGAATCCACACCCTCCAGGTTGAACCATAGAGCAGCTGTGGGTGTGTGGTGGGGAGAACATGGTTAGAGGTTAACGGTGACCCTACTGCTTCCCGGTGCTTAACTGCCAGGCGAGATGCCCTAGAGCCAGAAGTGCTCGACATATGTGCGTGCTTGCGTTCATGCATGCATGCATGCATACATGCCTGCTTGTGCCAAGCCTGCATGCGTGCTTTCCTGAATCAAAACACTCAAATAACTGGTAACAGTCCTCCACCCCCACCCCTAGGCTGTTGTCAGCCAAGTAGTAAGGGTTGCATAGAACTGTCAGGTCCTTATTAGCAGCAAAAGATGGATTGTCATTAGTAAATCTAGACATGGCATGCTTCTTGCTCTAAAAAAAAAAGGAAATAGAAGGCAATTAAAGTAGACATGATTGTACCAAGGGAAGGTTAATAGTTAAGCATTTTGCTGCTGAACCTGGGTTATTGTAGCTGGTCTATGTGGATACTTGAGGTCAATACATAGATTTTTGTTATTAAATTTATCAGAATTGATCCAAACAGAAGTCAGGATCTCTGGGATCTTGAAAAACGTGTGTTCTGCCTGCAGGAATAAGTCTATTCTTTTGGTTCTGTTTTATTTTATTCTTAATTTTAAGTAATGCAATTTGTATCATTCTGAGTTTAGCAACAGTTGAAACAAACAGTAGACCTGAAAAAAGGGGGGACCAATTTCCCTCCCCAAGTCTCTCTCTTGAGTAAGACATCTTTTGTTGTAGCAGTAGCACATACCATGTTTCCCC
>NW_003852615.1:879217-887697 GCF_000181295.1 Otolemur garnettii
AAACACAGTACATTTGGTGGCCATTTGAAACAGTGGAATTACCAGTGAATGGCAAAAAATTTGAGCACACATGGTACTAAATGACCACAAAAAGGCACTTATTTAGAGTCTGAGAGCTGAAACAAGAAGGTAGATTGTTGCCCCGTTTAACCTCAATTGGGAACATGCATGTTGGGTGGGTCAAACTGTGCATGCCCATGAGTTACCTTAAAGTACCTGAACACTTATTTGTGGATTACAAAAACTTTCTATCAAAGAGGTGAATCCTCAAATATGAAATCTTCATTCAGTAATGCAATCAACTATATTGATGATGCAGGCTGTAGCCAGCCATTAATGAGACCTGAGCAGTAAAATGATGCAATGAGTTACATTTAGGAAGCTAACTTGATTATTCACTCAATCATCAAACATTTAAAGGAGCCTAACTGTGTAGTAGAGGATGCACAAAGTGTTTGGAATGTAAATGATAAATATGGTGCCTGCCCTTAAGGAAATTACAAGTAAGCAGAAGTAGTCTGAGGGAGAAACTAAGGTCCTAGGGTGATGGGGATGAGGCAATCAAAAGTCTCATTGCCAGAATCATTCTTGAAATGATGAGGACCTGGTTTTGCAAAGTAGGAATGAAAGTGGGGAAGAAAGGAAAACTAAAAGAGAAAATTAACTGATTTTCATTTTTACTTAAATATTAAAGGAGAACTCTCACACATTTCAAATTCAGTATGTCAAATATACTGTATTTCCCCAAAAATAAGACCTATCCAAAAAATAAGCCCTAGCAGGATTTCTATCCATTTGTTAAATATAAGCCCTACCCCAATAATAAGACCCAGTGATGGGCGTGGCTATGCAGCGTATCTGCATAGCAATGCCATGCATTTCAGTACCGAGAGGAAGACATCCCCTGAAAATAAGCCCTAGTGTGTCTTCTTGAAAAAAAATAAATGTAAGACAGTGTCTTATTTTCAGGGAAACACAGTAGTGCTCAAGTGTGTGTAGTGTTCCTAAGTACAAGAAGTTTGTGATGTTCTTTAGGGAAAAATGCATGTGTTATAGAAGCCCTGTCCAGGCATGAGCTACAGTGTTGTTGCTCCTGCGTTCAATGTTAACAAATCAACAATACATATTAAACAAGCTATCTTTAAACAAAAAAACACACATAAAGCAAGGTTATATATTGATCAGTTAAAGAAAATGTTGTGATCACAGGCACCTAACCCTGTATTTGCCTTATGAATGATGATTTAGAATTTGCCAATTCAGCATCCATGGTGACTTTAAAGAACTTAACTTGCCTGAATAAGTAGAATCTACTATAAATTGTCTCTAAATGCTTCCCTCAACAATCTGATGGCGTGATGCCTATCACCTCTTCCCTTAGCAGGAAGACTTGCTCCCAATGTAGCAGCCACCTGTGTTCTGTTCCATCCTTCATATTTAACATCAAGGTCCTCTCTAGATCCTACCTTCTCCATGAAATCTTCCCAACAGAGTTTGGCCCCAATTAATTGGTTCATCTTTGAACCTTTAGTGGAACTGTGACCTTATCTATATAGCATGTTATTTAGTGTTTAACCAGGTGCAATTAATTATGTAGTTGCTATGTAATTAATGCTATTTGCTACCCAGTTGTATTACAATCACTTTAAATTTAGGTGTTGACCTCATATTTAAATCAACTTCATTTATTTGTTCTTATTTATAGATATACTATCTACTTAATAAGGCCTGTGGTTTTAATCTGTCTTTTTTCATATTATTAAAGAATAATAAACTTATAAGAAGCCTTAAAACTTCTCTAAGCTACCCTCTATTTTTATAGACAAAGAGACCAATATAGAGCAAGTGATTTCCTGAAGACACATTATTTCTATGCCTGAAATAGAAGTCAGGGCCTTAACATCAAACTCTGTGCAGTTCCCATAACTCTAAACTAGCTGTCATGAATTCCTTCTATTTACTTTTATATAAACAAAGAACTTCCACATTTATGTCTATGAAAATGAAAAATAGGAATTAAATGTATGCTGAACCCTATTTCATTATAGAAATTGGGCATGTTTATCAATAGATACATGAACTGACTAGTGAAAAAATAGGTAGCTACCAGTTTCATGGGAGATGCCCTTTCAATAAAATTTTACTTTTATGTAGAATAATTATTTCAATTTTTTTGTGCATTTATATGTCAACAAAACCATGTCAAATTTTAACTAATAAGAAAATTTCGTATACATTTTCAATTAATTTTTACAATGTCTAAAAGTCATCTTAAAATATTCCAACGTATGTGGTATGTTTGGATGGTTCCAATTAGTCTGAGCTTTAACTAGGAGAAGTTAGTTGCATTTATCCAAAAATGTATAGTTCTGTGATGGTCACAGGGTGATTTAAAAGGAAAATCTCCCCATACCACCACCAAAATAAATAAATAGAAAACTCTTAATTCAAATGCAACTAACAAAAGTGCCCCTGCCATGCCTCCATCACAAGCGAGGCTTTCTAAATGAATATTGTGAATGTCAGAGTGAGTTTTTAACTAATAGAAATATTGATCTATTGATCTGGAGGATAGATATTAGAAATTGGCTCTTTGACATAATTAAAGGAATTCAAGGTGTATAGTTTGGCTAAAAGTACTTTAGAAACTTATCTATATTTGTATGAACAAGATACAGTAAAACCTTTATTTTTATACTTAGGGATAGTGCCCTAGGCTTGATTCCCTGAACCCTGACTCCAGCCATTGGTTTAGCAGCAATACTAGATGGCTAGTATTGATTACTCATTTAATAGAGTCCTGTCCAATGTGCTGGACTGTTGTTTTTGCCCTTAATGGAATTTTTTAGACAAAGAATAGTTGAAGCATCTTACTTATCAGGCACAATGTCAAGGTATATGGCACACCTTCTGGGTGAACAGCTCAGCTGCAACTTGGAATTTATCCAACAAATGCAAACAATGTAACCCAATTGTATATACCCTTATATTAATATGAAATTTAGAAATAAACGTAACTTTCCATTACCCTCTGCCCCACTTTCCCCATGTCCCTTTGCAACCAGTCCCCTTCTTCTACCCTAGGCCCAGATAATCACACATCTGATTCTTGCCACTAAAGCTTTGCCTTCTCTAAAATTTCACATAAATGGAATCACACAATACAGAGGGGGAAAAAGAGTAACTGAAGCATGGAAGAAAAAGAGAGGGCTGGTGTGTCATTGAGTCTACAGAACAAGTTGCAAGAATTGAGTTGAAGCTGCTTTGCTACTAAATATTTGTTTCATCACTATCTGCACAGTGGCAAAGTTTGGTGAGGTGAATTTGTGGGGAATGGCTGTCACTCCCTCAATCATTTTTGCATTTACCAGTACCATATCCATCACCATTTGATTGTGTTGTGCTTGAGCAAATTGTCATAGGTCAGTTGGCTAAATAAATGATGGAGAGTCAGTTGCTGGAGTGTCTGGATTCTATGGTACACATTTAACAGAATAATGTAATCACATTAGAAATTACATTTGCAACAATTTAAACATACAGGGGAAACAGTAGGTGTCCACTTCAAAATGTACAATGAGGTCAACAGTTTTGATGTAGTATTTTAAGTGGCATGTGAATAAAACAATTTGACCATGATTGTTCTCAGCTGCCTGTAGTTCAGTCTTGACTAAGGATCCTCAAAGTGTCTCTTAGACACAGCTTGTCTGAAGCCACCTATCACTTCTACCCCCCACTTGCCTCAATTGATTTGCGCTTGACAGAGCAGCTCACCTGAACTCCCCTTAGCCTTCAGGAGTGGGAGCAGGGCAACAACTACCTACAAACTGCTTATGGTATGAGAAAATGGTGGGAAGAGTTCTAAGAGGAAGTAAGACCTGATGTCAGTGTGAAGCCTGCACCTAGTGAGCAGGCTACAGTGGGCACAACAAGCCCCCTTAGGAGCCACTTCAGAAAGGCTGCCATGCACCCAGCTGAGCAGAGCTTCGGAGATCAGGAGATAGGACGAAAAGTCAGCTCTTCCATCAGAGAAGATCACAGGGTAATGGAAGGATTTGAAGTCTCTTGAGACAAGTAATGCATAACCTTGATGCAAACTCTGGCTTTCCTTCCCTGTGTATAGAAATAGTCTGTGCCATGAAGGCTATCTTAACCAGTTGGATGAAAGTATTTCAAATTGTATATAGAAACAGTACACTGTACCCATGATAGTATTAATGTACACTGCTATGATTTAATAAGAAAAAAAAAGAAAGAAATAGTCTGTGCAAGTGTTACAGCCAGAATGTTACTTCTAAAATACAAATGTATACATTTCTCTAACTTAATGACTTTCATGCTGACATTCAAACCCTTTAACTGATCACACAAGGGCTTCATGATCTGGTCCTTTTCTTAACCTGGCTTCATCTCCCACCCTTCAACCCCCACCCCTGCCAGGAAGCATTCTGCCAGCCATCCTCAGAAACCAGCAGGCCTCTAGCTGTGTCAGGCCGCAGCCCCACCTGCCAGCTCTACAAATAGCAGAGTGTGGGTGTCTGCCTGGAGAGCCCTTTCTACGGTTTCACCTAGCCAGCTCCTCTTCCTTCAAACCACAACTCAAGCATCAGCTCTCAGACCTCAGATTTTGAATTTTGTACTTCTTTGTGCCCCAGGGCAACCATAATCCAACACTTATTATACTGTGCTGTATTTATTCATCCATTCACTTGCCAGCTATCCTTGTAATTTCCTAGTAGGGAAGGTCTGATACCCTAGAGGTAAATCAATAAATGAAAGAGGAAATGTGAATTATATAAATGAACAAAATAATTATATAAAAGGTGCTGGGAGATACAGTCATTGAGATAAGAAACAGTAGGTCCTGAGAAATCTGGTGAGGACAGGAAGAGGCAGAGACATGGAGGAGACCAAAGTTCACTCCCTCACCTGCTTCCCATCTCAAACCACAGGCCTCCATTCCTGCATGACAGACCAGCAGGACTCAAAAACCAGCCCTGCCACTTATTAGCTGTGTAGCTTGGTGTGAATTACTAATCATCTCTAAGCCCCAGTTTCCTCATCTCTAAAGTGTAATTAATCATATTAACTTTCATCATAGAGTTGTTATGAAGACTAAATCAGATAATTCTTATGATACATCTGACACAGTGCCTAGCACATAATAAACACATGATGGTTGCTCACTAGAAATGCGTTTCTAGCTCATGCTGAAGAATGAGAGAAGACATTTTTCCCTGGGTCCGATGGGCTAGACTAGAACTTTGGACTAGTCTTACAAAAATGCTCTGAACCAGAACATTTTAGCTCAGTGCTGAACACGGCAGAGCAAACCCCAATTAGTAATGGAGACATCTATTTGAATCCATTCTTCATCCAAAGGATAACAATAATTACAAGCTTGGGGGTGGGGTTAGGAAGATTTTGATATTTCTGTGTTAACAACATGATTTTGGTGTCTTAGCCCTTAGAAAGAAATAAAAAAAAAATCATATGAGGTTGGTGAAAGATCAAAGGAGGACCCAGCCCCACAGCAACAGAATCTACACTGAATGGCACCTGAGCCACTCCAGCCTCCTAAAGTTGTCAAGAAATTCTTTTTTCTTCTTGAGTGAACCGTAACAGAGTGTTTGCTTGCTGACCCTATCACTAGATTGTATTTGGAGGTAAAATATTATCTGTCTGGATTATTTATTATATCACATTAGACCAAATTCCTTTACCATGCATCAGTTTTCTTGGTCGGTCACTTATTAATAATCATCATTTTGACATTCTAAACATGCTTCCTGCTTCGTAATTCCTGGTAGCAGTGACTGATAGCAGTTACTGGAATCTCTGCTTACTGGGTGATTATGTATTACTAATATCTACACATAGCTGCACAGCTGGTCACAAGATGCCGTGATGTTTGTGAGTGTCAGTTCACTGGACTGATTTCCTTGTTATTCACTTAACGTGCTTCACTCTTCCCACCTTTCTCTCTTGATCCCTCTTTTTCCTTCTCCAACTGTGGTCGCCTTTTTGCCTCTCCAATCCTTCAAATCCTAGAAGTCCTTTTAAGACCCAGTTCAAATGCTCCTTTTGTCCCTCATCAACCTGAGTAAAAAATCACCTGCTTCTGAATTCCCACTGTACTTTATTTTATGTTCTGTACAGGGCTTTTTACTTTATATCCTGTGTTCTCCTGACAAGGGCAATGGCTCACACACCAGAGGCACTAAGTGAGAGTTTATTGAAGTCATGAACTAGTGACCCACTACAACTAAGGCTACTGTAAATTACTTGAAAATATAAATAGATATGTCATCTTTATGAAAGAAAACACTTTATTCCCTGTGAGGAAGTCCTGCTTTGTAACCAACAGCTACATCCATTTCCTGCTAATGTGCCTCCCAACGGCCTTGGGAACAGACTCCAGGCAGAATGAATTCTAGAAGCCCATTGACAATTCATCACCAATAAGGCTTGGCCTTGCTCTCACCTCGTGGATATTGATGCACTGCCCGAAAGTAGTGCTAGCCAAGTTCAGAATTAAGGAAACTTGGAAATGGTGACTTTAAGTTGATGGTTTGGACTGCAGAAAGAGCAAAAGTACTCTCCACTTAACCCCTTTGTGGATATACTCATTTCTAGAAATAAGTCCTAGAAGAGTTAGCGATAACAAGAGCTGATTTAGGATAAAATCTGGGGAATTAATAGAGGAGATTTATATGGACTCAGCATTCAGTGATATTCAGAAATTATTTTCAGTGTTCTCAGATTGAGCAATGGCGTGGTTGTTATGAAATGTAAAATCCTCATCACTTAAACATGCATGCTGCACAATGACATGATTTCTGGGATTTGCTTGAAATACTCAAGAGAAAAAAGGAGGAATGAAGAGCGATAAGGTTGGTAAAATATTGATAATTCTTGAATTGATTGATTGGTACATGGAAGCTCAATATACCATTCTCACTTTTAAGTATTACAATATTTCTACACTAAAGAGATTAATAAGAAATCGTGTTTCAGGACAATAGTTATCTTCCAGTAGCTGATCTCCAAAGAAGAGTTTTATCTGAAATGACAAATAAGGAGGAAAGGAAATTTTTATCTAAACAACCACCCTGTGCTGTTTGATTTAATCCAGAAAACTCTAAATCACTGCTATGTTATGAGCCTGTTAAGAAAGTCAAAAGCTATGTGTATACCCTGACCCAGAAAAGATAACTGTGGTTTTAATTTCAAACACACTAAAAGTTATTTACAGTATATCCTAAGTTGAGATTTCAACCCTATCTTAGTAGACCAGTTCTTTAGGGGTCTGTTTTATGGTTTTTCAGTGGTTGGAGTAGAAAGAAGGGGAAATCAGAAGTAGCCTATAGGTTAATAAAATTCCTGACAGCATGCCTGGTAATAACCTGGGCAAGCATTTAGTTATTCAGCATATCTGCCCTTATTTAAATTTAGCTCTGTGCCATTAATCAAATAAAGTATCTTCTACAGAAGTTAATTAATAACTCTCCCTTCCTCCACTTTTTCTTACAACATCAGGCAAAGGTGAAAGAAATTCAGAACTTTTCCCCTTAGCTCAAATCCAAATAACCCAAATTTCTAGTCACGGAATAATCCAAGAACCAAATGGATTTGTCCCATTAAACGTTGCCTGTTGCCTTTTGCAAGTGTCACCAAGGACTGGGATCCTCAGATACCTGAAGAATGTTTTCTTCTTCATTTCTAGAAAACCCTGTGCGTTGTTAGTCCCGATTTAATAATCATATGTTAGAAGATGGCAGAAAAAACAGGAAGTAGTTTCACTGACTCACCTAATAGAACTGGTTTGACAACATATTTCATAGTTAAGTTTAAAAAACAAACACAAAAACTTAACAAGACCCTTCATCACCTGCTACTTGCATAGAAAGAATTTATAGGACATGAGGGCCTAATACTCTAGCAGATGTAGGCTTTGGGAAGTGGAATTGTTTGAGTAAACTTAACGAAGTCAACAGAAACATTGAAACTGGCAGGAGCCTACATTTTCACATTTCTCTGCACATCAAACTGTTATGTCCATTCAAATTCCTTCAGAAAAATCATCTAAGTCAGCATTTCCTAAACATGTTTACAGAAGGGAGATATCACTAATCATTACCTGAAAAAGAGCTTCATGGTCAAATAAAGCTGGGGAAATTCTGGGTCAAACCAAGTTCAAATGTTTCTTTACTTTGGGACTCTCTAGTGTCTTTAATAGGATAATAGGTTTTGTGAATCTTCAAGAAGGGGAATGCTGTAAGACCAGAGCAGTGTTCAGAAATCATCTTGCAGAACCAGTGTCCCAAAAATATTTGGATGACTAATATCTGAAAATACACCCAGGTATACACACACACACACACACACACATGACAGGAGCACACTGGAAGCCATTTGTGGACCATTTTCTTCATTGGTTGTGAACAAATCTAAAGATGACTAAAATTTTGTGCCTCCCT
>NW_003852615.1:888124-890919 GCF_000181295.1 Otolemur garnettii
AAAAAAAAAAAAACAACTTAGAAATTAGTAAACAAATCGCTTTTTTCTTTCCTTTTATCATTAGAATAGAGTATCACTTAGCTATCTCAAGGGCCATAGGTATTAATTCAGAGAGAATTTAGTAAGTTTATACCCTGAGTTATAATGATTCTAGCTGCCAAATGGACTCCTGATGAATATGACACATGTGACTGCCTTGACATAACAGTCAAAATAATTCCACTCCAGCGATCACAACTTAGTGTTGATAATAACAGCAATATTAATAATTGAGATCATGACAAATGCTGACCCCTGAATGGGTAACCTGTTTATTTAGACATTACATTTACAACCCCAGTTTCCTTTTGCTTTTATTATTTGTTAGAAAGGAAAATTAAAGCACAATAGACTAAATTGTTCATATCCCTGGGACAGTCCACCAAGAGCTCATTTCCCCTCCATAGTCTTCCAAAGTAAATGCAAATTGTCATTGCCAACAATGCAGGCACCCTGACCCATCAGCCAATAATTTACCTTGCTATAACTTATAATAGGAACAGGAGGGAGCATGAGACAGAAAAGCATCCTTAAAAACCTATGAATGCCTGGAACTTTTGGAATGCTTTTTTCTTTCTTGATTTTTTCGTTAAATATGAACATCTGTGTAGAATAATACATGCCTACTATTACTTGTTGGATTTGGTTGGGTTCGTTTATTTCTTATCAGTCATATCACTAGCTAGATATAAGAAAAATGCTCATAGTGATGTTTTTAATATTTTAAGTCAATAAATTATTTCAGGGAAAGTAAATAAAACGTTAACTCCACTGGCGTTACCCCACTGCTGCCACTATTTATTTTAGGATACCAGCCCTTCATGGCAAGGATCCTGTTTCCAGATATTCTCAAGGGTTCCACACAGTGGAATACTGGAGAAATGAGTGCTGGGTTCTGTAGGGAAAAGCAACTTCTCAACTGCAGTCCCAGGATGCTGGTAAAGGAGTAGATAGTAGAAAAGAGGGTGATAAAAAATTAAGGGCTGTGATCAAAAGGAAATGCAGAGGACTCCTGAAAGGAAGCTAGAATATTTAAGTTTTGACAATTTCAAAATTATACAGTTATATATAAATTAGAACAGATTAAAAGGATACAGTAGCCTACATACTCAATGCAAAGTACAAGAGCAATACAAACAACTGGCTGTGCCCCCATGAGCATAGCTCCATGTTTCTGAGATCCTTACATGATGATTTTCTTCTCCTGTGAATAAAAATAATTTTTTGTTGTTGTTTGTAAAGATGAAAATTATAAACTCTAAATGTGAGCTACATCCATTTTGTTTGGCAACTAACCTTAACAATTAACTTGGAAACGCTTTGAAACTAAATGTGTATGGACGACACACCTGTACATCAAGGGGATCAAGGATACCCTAACCAGCTCAGTGCTCATAGCACAGTGGTTATGGTGCCAGCCACATACACCTAGGCTGGTGAGTTCAAACCTGGCCCAGGCCAGCTAAACAACGACAACTGCAATAAAATAGCCAGGAGTGTGGCAGACACCTATAGTCCCAGCTACTTGGGAGGCCGAAGCAAGTGAATTGCTTAAGCCCAGGAGTTTGAGGTTGCTGTGAGCTATGACTCCACAGAACTCTATTGAGGGTAAAATAGTGAGACTCTGTCTGAAAAAAAGAAAAAGGGATATCCTAACTACTAAATGAGCCACCTGGTAGAACAGAATTGGGCGCTTATTTTTTTGACATACATACAACCCTTACAAATATGTATTGTTTAAATTTACACTGTAACCTTAAGAATGCATTTTAAAGAACATATAAGGTAAAAAAAGAAAAACAAGAAAAAAGAAAAAGAAAAACATATGGATGGTACCTGTGGCTCAAAGGAGTAGGGCGCCAGACCCATATACCAGAGGTAGTGGGTTCAAACCCGACCTCGGCCAAAAACTGCAAAAAAAAAGAAAGATATGAACTCTATCAAGTTTTAATTTTGAATAATATATAGCTGCCAGCTTCTAACTACTAAGTTAATGGAAATTAGGTATTTTCAATTTAAGACTAGAGATAAAAATAACTTTCATACAATTAGATAAAAATTAATATTTTATACTACCAGCATACATGTATCAGCATGTATAGCATACATGTCTTTCATGTTTTTTCCCTTTTTCAGTTCTTCTGTTATACAAAGAAAAGATTTATTTCAGTAGAAAGTTATGAAAGAAGGCAGTCAGAGAAAAATCCCTTATTTGGAAGTTGATGCATAATGCCAGCCCTGGGCATTATAGGCACAAAGATGTAATGACTTTTAATATCAAACTAATTTGTATAATCCCAGAAATCTATGTAAAAACTTAATGGAAGGATCTGGGGTAATATTCAATCAAAATCTAAGAATATAGCCAAAGTTAAATTAAACTGTGTTTACTGGTAGTCATATATTAGTGACACAGCTAAAGAAATATACACAAATATACACAAATATACTTTTACATATATATTACTTTAAATTTTTCTTTATAATGAGCTTTGTTACATTATTTGTGTTTAAGTAAGAAACTTTTTATAAAAAAAGTTAAAAGGGAAGAACATACATTAATCTTAATTTACCAAAGATTATAACTAGTTCCAGAATGTAACTAAGGCACTTCATTACTATCCAATGGGAGCCTAATTAGTTTAATTAAAAAGTAATTTAACCTTCTGAAAAGAGAATCTCCAAATCAGAAATGCTAAACAGTAATTTTAAATATCACAATTCCTTCAAAGTCTTCTTTTTTTTTTTTTTTTTTT
>NW_003852615.1:890954-904334 GCF_000181295.1 Otolemur garnettii
GTGGCATCACAGCTCACAGCAACCAACTCCTAGGCTCAAGTGATTCTCCTGCTTTCACCTCTCTAGTAGCTGTGATTACAGGCACCTGCCACAATGCCTGGTTATTTTTTGGCTGCAGCTATCATTGTTGTTCGGCGGGCCAGGCTGGATTTGAACCTGCCAGCTCAGGTGTATGTGGCTGGCACCTTAGCCACTTGAGCCACAGGCACCAAGCCCACCTTCAAAGTTCTCTAACTACTGATTACAATGGACTAGAAAAAGGGCCCTTGAAACCTAAGTGAGCAAAAGGTCAGGTGCAATCCTACATGATGGAGGAACAGAACAAAAATTGAAGAGTGGAGGGTAAACTTCAACATGGCCAGAGGTAAGATCCAACCCTGACAATAATCTGCTATCTTTAGAGGGATAGTGGTTGGGAAAGGAGGGGAAAGCAGCCTAAAAGACCACCATCAAACCTGATTTCTTATTACAAAGCAAAGTACTAGCCACGACAGAACAATGCAAAGAGCAGGTTATCTGCAAGAATCATCAAAACATTATTATGCTATTGCCCACGTGTTATTATTCCAAGCAAAATATATCTCCCAACAACTTCTTAAGCTTTCTAGAATCATCACATTGAAGAAAATACCTAGAGGGCATAATAAGAAAGATATGAATTGAATCTTTGTCTTTTGCGAATAAACATCCTGAAATGGATGAACTGGAAATGATTAATGCTTTTCTTCTTTCCTTGCCAAAAGACAGGTATTTGTCTAATTGAACAGAGAGAGAAAAACCTTTTTGTCCATATATGGAATGGAACCAAAGCTACTTTCATAGGCAGAAAAAGTGAAGTTCTCATCAGATTATCTGTGGAAGTAATCCAGCATGGAACAATAACTCTCTTCCTAGTAGTTTTCCATGGAACTATCACAATAGGTAGTTATGCATCAAATACAAAGCCAATTCAAGTGAATCCTCTTTACCATAACTCCATGAAGACCACAGAAATATGAGGATGGCACACAAGGTGAATGAGGACAAGTAGAAAAAGAGGAACATAGAGGACAATGGAAAGATTTTGATGGAAGAAGTAAATGCATAAGGAGGATTTTTCTTTTCTCTGGGTTGTATTTCTGCCCTGCCTGTTTCCCTTCATGGTCATGTTTTCTTCTTACACCCATGAGAATCTAATTCAACTGAACTTCTTGCACGCAACCTCTATTTATTTAGTATAGATTATGTTAAACTCTGCGTCAAAAGCATGCGTAATCAAATTAATGTGTAACATGAATATGTTTTATCGTTTTTCCCCCTCCTGTTATCTTAATGTCTTACCATTCTTTTTCACTTTCCAGAAGTTGAGGGAAATGCAAGTTATATGTAGGAAACTCTACTTGGTACACAATGAGGTAGTTTTTCTTGATTGTGTTCTGTGCACTCTACAGAGTTTTTTGTGCTTTTTAAAATTTTGCATAATCATTGGAAATTCAGGAAGTATATAGATAATTTTATTTCTACATTTGTTAATAAAATCCCACAAACTTTTCTTTATAAATCCCTCTTTTTTCTACCTATGTGAGTTTGGAAGCTACAAGGGTATCAATGTTATCTTAACATTAAATCTTAGAAAGGATTGTTTAGTAAACAATTCAAGCAATAAAGAAAAATACAAAAAGAAAAATAATTACCACCTGAAGTTCCGTACTCAGAGATTTCCAATGTTAGCATTCTTTACAACAGCGGTTCTCAACCTTCCTAACGCCATGACCCTTTAATATAGCTCCTCATGTTGTGGTGACCCCCAACCATAAAGTTATTTTTGTTGCTACTTCATAACTGTAATTTTGCTACTGTTATGAATGGTAATGTAAATATCTGATATGCAGGATGGTCTTAGGTGACCCCTGTGAAAGGGTCATTTGACCCCCAAGGGGGTTGTGACCCACAGGCTGAGAACCACTGCTCTAGAACACACACCTTAGTATATCTCTGTGCCCACAGACACATACAAAAACAAATATATAGTTTTACATGAAGGAGAAATTTCTACTCAGACAGTTTAAATATACAGAAAATACAAACAAAAAACCAACTATATACTACAATAAATATATTTTAAGTGTAATGATTCAGGTAAGTTAGAAACAAAAAGATAGGGAAAAATGTAACATGCAAACACTATAGAAAGATTGCTGTTTATTATATTTGAAAGTATTCTCAGAGCACTCTGATCAGAGACACAGGGAAAAGGAACTGCAGATGGGATGATTGATTTGAAGGGAGGTGGAGACTTGCTCAGGTCAGCGACCAGCCCTAACTTTACTGATTATCTTATATACTCTCAAACATTCAGTAAGAATTTAACACAGATAAAAAGAAGTAAAGTAAGATTAGGAAACTACCATTAAGATTACAATTCAGTGTGAAGGCTGAGAAATACATATATAATTGATTTCATTTGGGGTAAAAACATAAAAGAGACTGACTGTCTGTTCCTGCTGGCCCAAACCAAAACCAGAGATTATAATGTTAATGAAGGAAGAAGACAGAGAACAGAACCCAACGCCCGGGGACAGGCATTCGAGCTTCCAGCTGCAACCCTGGACTAGCTCTCCAGATTCCTTCGTGAGAGTGTCTCTGCATTTCTGCAGGCTGCAGGCAGGAACTCAATCATCAAAGAAATCTTTCCCAGAGCCATTCTCCTGGAGGGGCTCATAAAGCGAACTGCCACGTCTGAGCATGGGGTGCTTATCTCTTCATATATTGACCTACAGAAAAAGGAAAGTTTAGTGCAAAGAAAAATTTTGGGGTATGAAAAGAAACATTACTTACTGACAAAAGGATCACTAAATCAAGCTGACATAATAAGCCTAACTATGTATTACCTAAGAGCAGAACTTCAAACTACATGGGGCAGAAATTGATAGAATTAAAGCCACAATTAGAGACTTCAACACTCTCCCTCAGTAGTCCATAGAATAAGAATATAAATATTAGCAATAATACAGAACAAACAGAACTACACTATTAACTAGCTGGAGTTAATTCACATTTACGAAACACCTTGCCAAATAACAGAATACACATCTATGAGATAGATCTTATCCCTGGTTAAAACAAACTTTAACAAACTTTTTTTAAAAATGAAACCATACAAAATACGTACTCTGATTATAATAGAGTTAAACTAGAATTCAGTACCAGCAAGATAACTAGAAAATCTCCAAATATCTTAAAATTAAATAACACAATTCTCAATAAACCATGGTTCCAAGAGGAAGTCACAAGGAAAATTAGAAAATATTTTTAACTGGATAAGGAAGATAATTCAGCATATCAAAATTTGTGGAATGTGGCTTAATTAGTGTTTAAAGAGAGATTTATAGCATTTGATACATCAGAAAAAATAAATTTCTCAAATGAATAACTTAAATACTGACCATAAACTAGAAAAAGAAAACCAAAATATGCCCAAAGCAAGCAGAAAGGAGGAAAAATAAGTAAATGGGATAAAATTGAAAACAAAATAAAATAGAAAATCAACAAAATGAAAAACCAGTCTGTTGAAAACAACAATAAAATTGATAAGCCTTTAACCAGATGTACAAAGGAAAAAGCAAAAAGACACAAATTCCTGATATCAACAACAAAATAGGGGATATTCCTACAGAACTTTCAGACACCAAAAAGATAATAAGAGACTACTAAGAACAACTCTACACACATAAATATGACAACATAAATAACAGTAATCCTTCATAGTAGTAGCAAGTTAAAGAAGAAAAACCACATGATCATATTAATTGATGTAGAAAAAGTAGTTGACAAAATTCAAAAGTCGTTCTTGATAAAAGTTCTAGGCAAACTAAGAATTGAAGAAAACTTCCTTAGCCTAATAGAATGAATCTACAAAAATTCCACATCATACTTAATGGTGAAGACTGAATGTTTTTCCCTAAGATCTAGTACAAGGCCAGGATTTCCACTCTCACCATTCCTATTCAGGATTGTACAGTATGTTCTAACCAGTTAATAGGCAAGGTAAAGGAATAAAGGACTACAAATTAGAAACCTAAAAAAAAAAAAAAAAAACTGTTTCTATTTGCAAATTTAATAACTATTACATATAAAATCTGAAGGAATCTTTAAAAAAAAAAAAAAGGCAGAGGTGAAATCTTAGAACTAAAAAGTACATTTATCAAGACCTCAGCATCCAAGATCAAGATTTGAATATTCATAACGTTTCTGTACACCAATAATAAACCATTGGAAACTAAATTTTTTTTTTGAGACAGAGCCTCATGCTGTCGCCCTGGGTAGAGTGCTGTGACATCACAGCTCACAGTAACCTCCAACTCCTGGGCTCAAGCAATTCTCCTGCCTCTGCCTCCCAAGTAGCTGGGACCACAGGCACCCGCCACAATGCCAGGCTATTTTTGTTGTTGTTGTTGCAGCCATCATTGTTGTTTGGCAGGACAGGACTGGATTTGAACCCACCAGCTCAGGTGTATGTGGCTGGAGTCTTAGCCGCTTGAGCGACAGGCGCCGAGCCAGAAACTAAAATTTTTAAAAATATTATATAGAGAGATGGAGGAAAGATGGTGAACTAGAGACACCAGACCATCCCAGCAGGAAGGTGGGACATTAGATAGAGGAAAGTGGAGAACAGTCACAGCTCAGGTGTGGATCACAGAGAGGCACGAAAGAGATGGCTGCAGACCCCACAGAGAAAAATTATGAAGCTGAAAAGGAAGAAGATAAAGAGAGGAGATATTAGTAGGGATCAAACCCAGAGAGGCTTGAAGTCCGGTGAAAGGGTAAAGGGTTTCCCTCTCTCTCCAACATCCTTCGGTGAACAGCAGCCACTAAGTTTACTAAAGGCTTTTCCACCCTCCTGGAGCCCAGGTTCGGTAGCAAACAAGCAACAGTGGGGGTGAACTAGCATGTCCCCGGAATTTGGGCAGTTCATGAGGGGCTCCCCCCAGCAGAGTGCCACAAGAGGCCAGAGTGCTGGCTTTCTCCATCCGGACTCTTCGTCCCCTGGACCTTCCCTATCCCTGGCAGGGGAGAAAGCAGTTCAAGCTCAGGCTGTCTGGGAGCTGCGGCCCTTTCCCCACCGGTTACAACCGTGAGAGCAGCTGGAGCCAAGAAGTGCGCGAATGGCAGCCTCTCTTTGGCAGAGGCCCCATGTCAGACTGAAGTCTCCACAGACTGGGGTCCATACGTCTGCCTGTAAGGGCTTATGGTGAGACAGAGGTGCAAAACTTGGGAACTCCGCACCCTACCCCACCTCTTTTCATGTTGCTGCACACCGGCAGCTCAGATAAGCAAGCCAGTCCCAGTGCCCACAAGACTCAAGAGTTTTGAGCCCTACACAAGCCGTCACCCTCTTCCTCTCTTCCTAAGACAAAGGATCTAAGTAGGCCCCCCAAACCCACCCACCCCCAGTTCATGCCTAAGGACCCTAACTTTCTGGGCAAGCTATACAATTTGCCATCCCCTATGGCACCACATATAAGGGGTCTCTAACTGCCCCCCTTATCACTGCCAAGGTGGGTCTCTGTCTCTTTCAATAAACCTGACCTAAACTTCTCTGCTCCCCTACTGTCTCCTCTCTGGGCTCGACCATTTACACCTTTCAAAGAGGGATACAGGAGGACAAAGGGTAGAAGTCTTGGAGCTGAACTTGGGTGGCAAGGAAGCCTGAATGTAGATTATCTGACAGTAGAGTGCGATAGGGTGCGGAGGAATGGGGAATCCTGTTGCCATTGCCCGAATAATCACAATGGATAAGAGTGTGGCATTTGAAGAGAAATAGCCTAGCCCCTGGTTGCATGGCAACCAAACACCTCACACCCAGGTAAGCTGGCTGAATGGGTGCTACAACCCCTCCCTCATCTCATTACAATGGGAAGATCAGTATGAACTGAGAAGTTTGCAAGCAGCTGTTATCTCTGGCACATGGGTGCTCCAGATAGAGGTTCCCACAGATTGTGGGGCCTAAACTTCTTTGAAGATTTAGAGGAAGAAAGGTGCACAGTCTGGGAACTTCCCACCTCCCGCTGTTTCATGGAGATGCACGCAAGAGGTTGAATGCTAGCCTGGGGGAGGATTCAGGACTGGACTTGGGTAGTAAGAGGGCCCTCAATGACTGAACTGACAGGAGTGTGCTCTAGAGAAAAACTGCACTACTGGAGAAGGGCAAAAAGACCGGGGCCTAGCACTCAGGTGTTTAGGCCACTCCTCTGCAAACAACCCTCCTGGTTTGGAGATTTGTCCTGGCCCTCCAACCGGAAGCTCCCCCTAGTGGCTGAAAAAGCAACTTCTGAGCCCTGCTATGGCTTCACAAAGCCTTTCAGGTTCCTGCAAGCTAGCCATGATCTATCTACCTTGTTCCCCACCACCACCACAGAAGTGGTGGAGATCAAGCAACCTCCCTGGAAGCTACAGGGTCTCTCCTAAAGCCTGGGATACTCAAGTATTCACAAAGGGAACCAGAGCCTACCAGGGGCACAAAAGAACGTCTTGACAACTGGCTATTGCACACAAATATCACCCGTTGACGGGGAAAATAACACTATAGCTCATCACAGCATCTTCCAACCCAAGCCAGCAGAATGTAACTGATTCATATTCCTAAGTACAACCCACCATCTTAGAGAGTAAGCTGGGGGACATAATTTACACTGCTGGGAAGAGGGGACCCAGTAGGTCAGAGGCTACGCAAGAGGGTCGGGGTATTCAATATGCTTGAATACCCCATAGCATCAACAGAGTAAATAGCCTATAGAATGAGAGAAAATATTTGCTTGCTATACATCTTATAAAGTGCTAATAATCAGAAGCTACAAAGGAGCCCAAGCAAAGCAGCAAGAAAAAAATCAAATAACCCCATAAAAAGTGGGCAAAAGACATGAACAGAAGTTTTAAAAGAGAAGATAGACTAATGGCTAATAAACATGAGAAAATGCTCAACATCACTAATCATCAGTAAAACACAAATCAAAACTAACTGATCAGCATTCAGGTGCATAGATAGAAGTAAAATTCAATGGAAATCAAGTAGGTGGGATAAGGGAGGAAGGGTTGAGTGAAATAATGCCTAACAGGGACAATGTACACTGTGTGATGAGCACACTTCAACTTTGACTCTAACAGTACAAAAGCAATCCATATAACCAAAACATTTGTACCCCTTTAATATTCTGAAATAAAAATAATGTTCCCTCGAAAAAATAAATTTTAAAAAGCATGCTAATTAAAAGACAAAAATAATACTACATACAGCAGCTCCAACAAACAAATAAAAGAACTACTTAGGTATAAATCTAACAATATGCGTACAAAATGCTATGTCTGTAAAACTATAGAATGCTGATTAAAAAACAATAAAGGGTTACGTAAAAGGAGAGACATATATATTACTCAGGACTCTAAAAATAATACTGATGGGGCAGTGCCTGTGGCTCAAAGGAGTAGAGCGCTGGCCCCATATACTGGAGGTGGCGAGTTCAAACCCAGCCCAGCCAAAAACTACAAAAAAAAAAAAAAGAAGACTGATGAATGTGACAATATGAACAAATTTTTAAAACATTACATTATGCTGAGCAAAAGAAGTCAAACATAAAGGAGCACATTATTATGTAATTTATATGATGCAAAATTAATCCTTGTTGATTAATGTTCTGATCTCTCAGAATGTGAAAAATAGTGATTTTCTAGAAGGCAGCATAAGGAACTTTGGGGGTTATGAAAAAGTTCTGTATCTTAATTTGTGCAGTAGTTATATAAATGCATGTATTCATCAAAACTCATTCAGTTTTACCCCGGGTATTTATAAATTTCACCATAAACATATTTTCTTAATTAATAATTATTTAGCAGTTTGGCTCAGCACCAGTAGCTCAGCAGCTAGGGCACCAGCCCCATACACTGGAGCTGGCAGGTTTGAACCCAGCCGGGGCCTGCCAAACAACAATGACAACTACAACCAAAAAATAGCCAGGGGTTGTGGCGGGTGCCTATAATCCCAGCTACTTGGGAGGCTGAGGCAAGAGAATCACTTAAGCCCAGGAGTTTGAAGTTGCTGTGAGCTGTGATGCCACAACACTTTACCAAGGGTGACATAGTAAGACTCTGTCTCAAAAAAAAAAAAAAATTATTTAGCAACTTGTGTCTGTTTTTAGCTATTAAAGATTTAAAAATCTTGGTGTCCAGACCCTAAACTCCTCATTAGAAATACAACTAAATGCTCTGTATACTTTGTGTTGCATTTTCCAAGAAAAATATACTGTCATCATTTATAGCCTACTGTCTTCCCTAAAACATTGCACACTCTGAAAATGACTTTCTAGTCCATTCTTTTAATAGAGAGATTATGATAAAAACAAAAGGCTGGACCATGGGATTTCCTGGGAAAATTAACTTTGTAAATTTTCTGAAGTAGTCCCTCACTAAAATTTGAAACAAGTTCAGTGGAAAATGAAAGGATGGCATTACTAATAAACTATCTAATGAAAAAATTATCTAACAAAAAGAAAGATCACAGCCCCTTATTTGATAAATCACCTGGGATTCAACTTCTTGTCTTTAAGATTAACCACCTGTGGCCTAAATTATTTTATTTGAGAGTTTATTTTTATAGCTCTTAAAAAGAACTGAGAAGATAAAAGCATGACTCTCCCCCATCTTCTGTTCTGGCGAGACCACCACCCTGATAAGCCAGACTCTCAGAGAAGGAAAAAAGGGAAAGACAGATGCAGCCACTTCACAGCAGTCTCTTACTATCTACAGGCAATAATAACTTTTTCTCTTTCTCTTTATTCCCATAAAAATTCCCAGCCCCTCATCCTTGGGGCTGGCACTTCTTTCTTTCTTTCCTGCTGTGCCCTTCCCTCTCTTAGGAAGTAAAATAAATTTTCTTTCTTCAAAGTTATTCTAATCTTTATCTTGATAATTCTTTCTCAACTGGTATTACCAGTTCCACTCTAAATGGGAACTGTTCATGAAAGAAATCAGAAAAGATAAAAAGAAAACTGGTATTTGAGCAAATAGATCCTGATCTGAGGTTTGAAAATGAATGAAACTCCTCAAATCTCCAAGCAGCTGTTAGTGAACTTGTCAGTGGAGACAGCACAAGGGTGACGGCACAACTTATGAAGACAGCTGACAGAGATCAATAGAATTAAGTTTTATTTCTACTTCCACAACTTTTCACCATTACCCTTCTTTTCCATATAGGTCACCACTGAACAAAAGTGCTCTCATTAAAAGAATGTGTTTCAGATGATAATAGCCCTTCCGTGTTAAGACAGCAAAACATATTGGTAGTGAAAGAAAATGTTTGCAAAATACTCAATCCTTAATGTTTTATATACCACTACTGCCTTTCAAATTCCTTTCAAAAATCCTATTTGAAGATTACTAGTTTATAGTCACAGATCTACTTTCTACTCCTATCCCTAGTGGGTATCAATGGGTCTTTGGTCTCCACCATTTACATGTCAGAAGACAAGATCTTCCATCTTGTCAATTTGCAGGTTATACCTTATACATCAATAAAATCTCTAATTCTGATAAATATGCTTTGATGGTTGGAATCTGTGTGAAAATGTGTAAGGAATAAGCTTCACAGTCAGTTTAATGGAACAGAAACACCAGCTACAGGATGGCAAGATGATTCATGATCCAAGCCAATTAGTTCAGAGGAAAGAGCATTTTAGAATCTTAGTAACCACCACAATATATGAATTCTGGAAACATGCAGAAATCTTGAGTCAGAGCCATCTGGATTTTCAAATGGCATGAAATGGGAAATTGACAAAATTACATTTAGCATGAACATCTGACACAGAAATGACCCCTATACAATGCTACATTAATTGGCAGGACCTGCTTTCTCCTCCTGAACAACAACAAAAAATTTTCTCTTGCATAGGTTGTGCTTAAAGAGAATATTTTCATTCTCTTCTAGGTTCCATGGTGACAACAGCCAGCATGTGATTTAGGAAAAATTTCTAATGCCAGTTTATTAAAATGCTTTCTGAACAGCTCAGCCCTGATAAGAAATTATTTTTAAAAAACTTTTATTATGCATCTTTAACCAAGAAGGACAATTTTATTTCTATGTCAATATGTGTAATTAACATTAAAAGAAAGATCATTGAGTTGGATTTGTTCGTTTGATTGATTGATTTTTACCAAGGTGGCAATTCTTCTAAGGGCAGTGGAAAGTATGTCCTGTGGATCCAACCTCATTGAGTTTCTGTGAATGTGATTGTGACCCCTACCTTGATCTGTCATTAAGAAAAATAAGCATTGTTTTAAAAATTATAGCTAACTTGATATACATATATATAATTTAGAATTCCATTTCCTCAGTCCATTTCCTTAGTCACATTTACTCACATGTGGCTAATAACTACTATATCAAACAGTATAGATACAGAACATTTTCATCATTGCAGAGAGTGCTAATGATCAGAGCTGGTTAACACTCTTGGAGATTTTTGGTTTCTCCTCTCCAGCCAGGACTGTCCATATCCAGCATCACCCCAGGTTTTTCTTCCCTCCATTTAGCTTACCCTCATGGCTTGCCATAGTGCCCCATGAAAAATACTATTTTATAATTCCTTCCTTGTGGACCTTTCTCTCAATTTAAATAGCTTGATAAACCAGTTCATGCTTAGGCAATTTGTGAATGCATGGAGTTAAAAGCTTCTGAAAACATCATGCATTGACACAAAGGATTGACTCTCAAAGTGGAGGGTGGAGGCACCCTGGTAAGCCTAGAACCTCGGTGAACAGAACTCAGAATGCAAGTGCCTTTTAGAACACCTTTCAAATTACATTATTTAATTGACCTACTTTAGCCTTAGGTCAGTATGTTGATCTGTCTCCAAGGAACGCTGGGCTATCCTTAAGTGTTACCACAAGAGACGTAATATTTATGCATCCAACAAGACATTTATAAATACTAGGTCAAAAGAAATATATTTGTTTTTCTTGCAACTGTGAAAGTTGTTAGAGTTCAAGGTAGGGTTGGTATCAGACTCCATTTACTCTTTATCCATTCTGGGTCTCCTGCCAAGATATCACACAAATAACAGTTAATAGTGAAACTAGACATAATATAAGGTTCTGACTAATAGCTTGGCAAATATTTCCTTTTACCTCAGTGTAGGTCTCTGATAAAAACTGAACTGGCAAACACAGTCATGTCATGAGACATGAATCAAAAATATGACTCATTACCCCCTAAGAAAGAGACCCTCAGATAATGCCCTGTGGTCCATTCTTTGGGTTAGACTGGCTGCTGTGTCCCAGAGAAGAGCCCTTCTTTGTCTGCTTCCCATAAGCAACAAGAAAGAAAAGAAAAGTCCTCACCTCTTCACAAGGCCCTGGCTCTTTCTACATGTTTAAGAAAAAAAGGTAAAAGAAAAAAAAGAAGATAAGCAGTCCTAGCTCAGGAGAAAGTTATGTGCTATATATAATGTCCCGCAGTCTGGACTCAGCTGACTGCTTCCTGACAATGTCATTTAACTTATCTTCTATATACAGAAATTTTTATATAACTAAGCTTAACTTCATCTTCCCAAGAAAAAATAATCAATGGCATCTCTCCAGTGTTTTGTTTTTTTTATTTTTGGATTTTAATTACTTTCTATTGCTCACAGAAGTTATCCATGCACAAAGTTTTCATAGTGAAATAGAACTAAAATGTTTACAACAAAAAGCAATATTCTGGGTCACCCCCCTCCTTAGAAGCTACCACTTTGATCTCTTTTAAGCTATTTTTTCTGGTAGTTACTCAATTATATATTTATAAATAAATGAATACATATATTAAATGTGGTATCAATATGGTATATATTGAAAATGTGAATCCCTATATATAAAAATGATATTTAACCCCTTTTATATTACTATTGCTTTAAAAACGTTTTGTTATGGAAAATTTCAAAATGTACAAAAGTTAGAGAGTAGCATGAAGAACCCACCCTATGTAGCTATCACTTAGGTTCAGTCATCATCAACACATAATCTCACTTCATCTATACATCCACCCATTTATTCACCATCCACCTCAACTGTATTATTTTGAAGCAGGACAAGGTAGCATATAATTTTAACCATAAATATCTCACTCAGTGTACATCACTAAAAGAACAGGTCTCTTTTGAAATGTATATCAGAATACCATTATAATAATTTAACACTCCTAAATATTATCAGATATCCAGTTATTGATGTTATTTTTCCAATTGTTTCATAATTATTCTTTATGGTTGGATAATAAGCTACATTTTTCTGTGTCATTTAAGTCCCTTCCTTTTCTAATTGTGAAGGAGTTTGGGGTCACCAGATGAGGGGGTTTTGGCAGGAGGAATGAAGAGGCTTGACACAAAGTCTGTGCCAGGGGACTGAGGAACTCTGGGGGTCCAAAATAAACCTCAGGTTGTATTCATTATCTCAAAGCAGGACAAAGTAGTTAAAAATTACTTATCAGACATCAACATTACAAAGGGGGGATGTGGAAAGTATCAGACAGAATGTCTCCAACTTGTTTTTGCAAAATCTCAGACCTTAAGCAAGACCTCTGCCTCCAGCATCAAGAGACCTTTACAATCTAGAGAATCTTTACCATAACCATTAGGCCTGGAATTGCCACACCTCACTAATGTTTTTGTTTTTTTGTTTTTTTTTTTTTTTGCCACACCTCACATGTACATTCTCTCTTGGAGGCCAGTTGTCTGATCTCCTGCACGTACACAACTCACATGCCATTCTCGTGATTCTCTAGGGCTCTCAAGCAAGAAGCAAGTCTATGCTAAAGATCAGGGCTCAATTTCCTCTACAAATTCTATAACCAAGTCCTACCCAGATTACAGATTTATGAACAAAATGTTTGTTGTTATTTTAAGCCACAAAATTTTGAAGGCTTTGGTTAGGTGGCAATAAACACAACTGCATTCTGCATTATTCTTCTTTCCAATTTAGTCTTCAACATTCTTCATATAAAATGTATCATCAGTTTTGTCAATGGTGGATTCTGATTGGCATAATATTTAATATATTGATTATTTGTGGAGAGAATTGATATCTTTATTATCTTTCCTTCCAAGAATACAGTATTGTATGTGTTTATATATTATGTTTTTCATTGAAGTTTTATACTGTTCTTCATATAAATAAGTCTTCCTAGACATTTTCTAGCTTATATTGCTATTGTGAATCATGGATATTTTTGGCACCAGTTATAAGTAACTGAATAACCAACCACTCAAAAATTAGTGGTTTAAAATGCCAACCATGTCTTTGTTCAAAATTCTGTTGGTTGAAAATTTGGGCTAAGCTCAAATGGGATGAGGGTATACCTTCTCTTTCTCTCTCTCT
>NW_003852615.1:904534-919459 GCF_000181295.1 Otolemur garnettii
CTCTCCCTCCCCCTTACCCTTCTCCCCTTCTCTTCTCCTCACTTGAATTTAATTGTTCTTTTCTCTTGTGTGGCCTTTACATCTTTTATATTTATCTATATGTAGCTAAAGAACAGTCTCCTGAGTGAAGTATCACAAAAATGGAAAAGCAAGTATCCAATGTACTCAATACTAACATTAAACTAGTAGATGAACAACTACAGACCTACATGACAGATTGTTTTTCTGATCTCACCAAGGTCACTCATGCTGCTATGGTCATCTTGTGGATCCACTGACACTAAATGTCTAAGATGGCTTTACTCATATGTCTAGTGGTTGGTGCTATTTATCAGCTGGTTAGTTTTCTAGGTATCCACTGATTCAGCTCACCTCTGCTCCACATAGCCTTTTATCCTAGAGAATAGAAAATAGCACTGGACTCATCGAGACTAGAAACTAAACTTCTTCACATTATGGAGCAGTGTTCCAAAAGAGCCAAAGTGACACCTGTAGGACCTTGGAAGTGAAGTTCAAAATTCCATAGCATGGGTTCCCTTCCATTCTGTTAATCAGCAAGTTCGAAGCCAGCCCAGATTTATGAAAATAGAAAAATTAATGCCACTATCTTATGAAAGTAGCCAAAGGAATCTGTGATTATTTTAAGATCATTAATAATCATTTCCCCATCACACATTTATAATTTGCTATTGCTGATATAAGAGAAAATTTTTATTTGTACATATCAATCTTAATATGCACCAATGAACCAAGCTTCTTTTTACTGCTAATATTTTTTAATGTATAGTCTCTTGGATTTTCTATGTATATAATTATGTCATTTGAAAATAATAATACCTTTTTCTCCACCTAGAATACATATTTTATGTTTTATTTTCTTATTTATTGTATTGGTTAGAATGTCCAAAACTGATGATAATGAAAATATTTTAAACTTATTTCAGACACTAGAAAGAATGTTAAGTTTTAAAAAGCTAATACGATTTTTGATATTAGTTCCTGACATGTTTCCTCTTTTTTCAACCCCAAGTCATGAAATTAAATTAATCAAAATTCTTGGCTCATGATATATTTCTCATTTATTGGTCCATGAATAGCCCTCTTTTCTTTTTTTTTTTTTTAAGAGATGGGGTCTCACTATGTTGCCCAGGCTGAAGTGCAGTGGCTATTCACAGGCACGATCCCACTATTGATTAGCATAGGAGCTTTTAGCCTACTCCTGGGAAGGTTCACCTTAGGCAACCTGGTGGTCCTTGGCTCCTTGGAGGTTACCATATTGATGCTAACTTAGTGTAGACACCTGATCAGCATAGCACACTACAGCCCAGAACTCCTGAACTCAAACAATTCTCCTGCCTCAGCCTCCCGAGTAGCTGGGACTATAAGCACATGCCACTGTGCCCAACTACTTTAGGGTTTTTTAAGTAAATTTTTTTTAAATATCAGATTAATATGAGGGTACAGATGATTAGGTTACATTGTTTGCATTTGTTAGGTAGCATCCAAGTTGTAGTTGTATCCCTCACTCAAGAGGGATACCCTTACATTGTGCCTGTTAGATAAGACCACATCAATCTCCCTCACTTCTCCCCTCTGCCTCCCCTCCTCCGCCTACCCCCACCTGAGTTTAATTGTGTCTTTCTCTTGTGTGGGTGTGTATTTGATCATTTACTCATTTCATATTAGTACTGAGTACATTGGATACTTGCTTTTCTATTCTTTACTTTTCCTAAGTAAAATGTTCTCCAACTCCATCCAGGTTAATACAAAAAATGTAGTCTCCATCTTTTTTATGGCTGTAATCCATTTATGTGTAGGGGGGTTCTTGAGTTGATTCTATGTCTTGGCAATTGTGAACTGAGCTGAGATAAATATTGTAGTGCATATGTTCTTATGGAAAATGATTCTTTTTCTTCTGGAGAGATATCTAGTAATGGAATTGCAGGATCAATGGAAGGTTGACTTTTAGTTCTTTGAGGATTCTCCATACTTCTTCCCACAGAGACTGTATTAATTTGCAGTCTCACTAATAGTGTAAAAATGTTCCCTTTTCTCCACACCCTCGCTAGCATCTATAGCTTTGGAACTTTGTGACGTGAGCTATTCTCAATGGAGTTAAGTAATATCTCAAGGTGGTTTTGATTTGTATTTGTCTGATAATTAGGGATGATGAGTTTTTTTATGTGTTTGTCTTCCTCAGAGAAGGCTCTGTTCATATATCCTTGCCCAGTCATAAATGAAATTGTTTGCTCTTTTTTGTTGATTAATTTGAGTTCTCTGCAGATTCTGGTTATCAACCCTTTGTCAGATTCATAACCTGCAAATATCTTTTCCCATTCTAAAGATTGTCTGTTTGCTTACCAGTACAGAAGTTTTTTAGCTTATTTAAGTTCCATTTATTTATTTTTGTTGCTGTTGTGATTGCCAATGGAGTCTTTTTCATAAAATCTTTCCCCGGGCTGATATCATTAAGTATTTTTCCCACACTTTCTTCTACAATTTTTAGCATTTTGTGTCTTAGGTTCTGTTTACTGTGTTAAGGCTGTTCCTTCTATTCTTAACTTTACTTTATATTGAAGTCAATAAAATTTTTATGTTTATTAATATGATTTTCCTCTTTTAATCCATTGTTGCATTACTTTTTGTTGTGTTGAATTCCTAGACTAAATCCAATTTTACATATTATTTATAGAATATTTATTTGTAATTCATTTGCATACATTTATTTAGGATTTTTTTCCACTTACAATTTTGCATAAATTTAGTTGTCTTTTTTGTAACCTTTACTGGGTTTTTTAATCAGGATGACTTATTTCTATTTTATTAAGGAGCCATATCTTGGTCAGTTTCAGATCAAGTCATCCTTAGTTAGGCAGAAACTTTGAATAAAGTAATTCAGCAGCCCAAACTACTCACACAAGTTGGCTAACTAGAACTACTATACTATATATTTTTATCATCATTGTATAACTTAGGTCCATTAAACTATCAATATTCACTATTCCTTAAAGAAAATAACTATTTTTCTGTTCAACCCAGAACCCAGGTCTAGTCTCTGAATCTCTGGGGTAGTTGTTTAATGTTATTTATTTTGAGCCCCAACTTCTTTCTGCCAAAAATCTCTGTAGACTACAGTCTTCTCAGTTACTGACAAAAATACACTACACAGAGGGAAATTCTATGGATCATCTTCCTCATATTATCTTCAAAATATGTCCTTAAAGAACACCATCTATATACTTTATTTTTCTAAGTCTTTGTCAGATATATTAGCAGTCCTGCTATATCAGTAGTTCAGCTCTTCTGTTTATTTCCTATGAATGGAGTTTACACTGGTATTATGACTGTTTTGAAAGTTCATGGGATTTGGAATCTAAAGACTAGGTTCTAGTCTCTGTACTTCCACTAATAATCAAGTCAAGTCCCTTAATTTTTTCCTCCTCCAATTGTAATAATGTCTACTTATTTATTTGGCAAGTTTTCATAAGAAATAGGTGAGATAAGGTATAAAAATGTTCTTTACTACATATTATTTGAAAGAAAACTGCTAGTTATTATTTCAGCAAGCAATAATTCAAAATAATAATAGCTAGCATTATGTGAAGTTCCATGCTATGAACTCCACATACATCATCTCAGTCCTCTTAAACAATGATACAGAGACCCTTATTAGGTGAAGAACTGTAGGATTGAAAAACATAAATATTTGATTGAAGATTTCATTTTTGAATGCTCAGGATCAGACTACATACATTAAAACAAGTCTGCCATCCTCCCTTTTGCTTCTTTTGTGACTTTCTTCCATAGGGTTCAGGATGTGTTGTTTACTCTTAACAACTTTTCCTCATCTTGCTTCATGATGGGCAATACAGGCCTACGTGGACAATATCAATGGACTCCCTTGTCTTCTGACTCTGGTTGAGGTCAGCCAGTGGACATCATGAAGCAACATATTTATATTTCATTTGTGCTTAGGAAAAATTTCAAAAACATTGCTTAAATTTATACTATGTCCAGAAGTTACATACCTCATCTTTCTCATCTTTTCCATCTTAAATCCTAGATGTCATTATTGTTCCTCTTTAAGAATTCCATAATTAAGAAATTATGTAATTTTTAAAAATATATATCAAAATGATCCTGGTTATTTTTATCACAGCGTTGATTATTAAATAATTACTTTTAAATTCAGAACTTCTCAATTATTTTTAGAGATATGGCTTGACTTTAAAACCAGTATTAAAGAATTGTTGTTCTGCTACCACAAAATGTACAGTAGATAGAATAAAAGTTTAATCTTGCCTGGTCAAGCCAGAAATTCTCTGTGACCTCCTGTTTTTAGAAGATCAGAGACAGCCCAGAGCAAGTTCAGGGAAAATGGACCCCAAATAGCAAGAAAACATGAAATATGTCACATGAAGAATGATAAAATATCCTGCGTGTGCTTAACCTGCAAGAGAGAATTTTGAGGGAATGCAGGAAAAGAGAGCTGTCTTCAGAACTGGAAAGCGGTCATATTGGAAGGGAATCATGCTTGTCCTTGTAGTCACTCAACGTAAATGAAACCTCTTGAGTGATAAATGTTGAGCTCAAGCCCAACACTCCAGGGATTCAGACTTTTAGGTCTGTCTAGTAAACTGAAAGGGACATGTCCAAGTCCATTTGCAAGAGAAATTAAAGAACTTCCTGAATGTCACCTCATTGTAAGTGGTCAGTGGGCACAAAGCTATCAACCCAAGGACAAAGTCTTCTTTAGCAAAGATAGAGTGGACTCTGAGAAATGCATGGTGATATCTCCTGATCTTGTCCCTTGAAAGAGTCATGACTAGATCTTAAGGAACAGAGGTGGATAGGTAGATGTGTGAGTGTCATAAGGAACAACCAAAAGTACCATTTTCTCTAACACTTCTATTAGACTTTGGGGCTAAGCAGCTCCAGCTTGGAGCTATACAGACTAAGTTATTTAAAGTGGAAAACATTTTTTCTGTTTTCTTCCTCACAACAGAGGAAGAAAGAAACAGGACAAGGAACACAGGCCACCCCATGGTAGCTGAACATGACTCACTGGCCTCATTTGTATTGTAAGCACATGTGAAACATTCCCTTGGTAAACCTCAGTACATTGGGAGTTGGGGGACATTTTAGGTTAATGGAGTCCTATATTATCAGGAGAGACATGACACAGCAAAACTCAGGTTACTTAAGGAAGAGTTCCTCTACCAGTGTGAAGTTTCAAAATATGAAATAAGCTACCTAGAGAATACTTCCTCCAGGACAAAGGGGCACATCCTCATATCTAACCCAGCACTGACATAGAGTGGGCTTTTAATAAATGCTTGTTGAATGGAAATTCAGCTTGTCTTACTGAAGATGTTTCTCTCTTCAGAGAAAGAAAAAAAAGTTTGTGGAAGCACAAAAAGGAAAACTTAATCTGCCATTCTGTTATTTTCAACCTAATCCCAATCAACAATTAAGAGCAGGATGGTGACACAGAAGTGATAAGAACATGTTAAAAAGTGGTGAGCATTCCTTGGACAACTGGTCAATTCCAGGACTGGTGTAGGAAAATACAAAAAGAGTATTTGAGAATATAAGAAAGTTCTCAAAAATAACTATACCAAAAGGACAAAGGAGCCTGAAAGAGTATCCAATGGCCAACACAGAAAACCTTTAGCAAAAAATTAAATAACAATAATATTGGATTATAATCTTATAATAAAATTAATATCCATGAATCCATCTTAATATAAATAAATACCTGAATAAATAAATGGGGAAGAAGAAACAACTTTTCCTTACAGAAAGATTTCAATTAATAGAAAATAACCACTATTACTGATAGTGATAGTAATTCCTTTATTGTTACAGGCAAGGTCCACCAAAGTATGCTAAAACTAGTGGGTAAAAATTTAAGTGGAAACAGAATATTTGCAAATTCTAAAAGTACCTCCCCCCAAATAGTGAGTAATGAAAAGGGGAAAACATTAATATTGTAAGCAGAGATCCTGGCAGACCTCATCCTGGCCATGTGGTCAAAGTTAACGTCACCCGTAGTACATATCAACATCCTATGCCCCCTGACCTGAGGCACTGAGAAGGGCACTTCATGTCTGAGGTATTCTTTCCAGTAAAGCAGAACCTTAATCTAATCACTAGAAAACATCAGACAAACCCAAGCTGAGGAGATTTCTACAGAAATAACTGACCAGTACTTTTTAAAAGTCAGGAAAGACAAAGAAAAACCGTGGAACAGTCACAGATTGGAGGAAATAAGGGGACATAACAACTATAAAAGGTAAGAAAAACCAAACTGTTTTTCCTACTCTCACACACAACAGTCACCACACAAGACAGTACACTTCTCACACTAGATGGGAGGTGGAGTTCCATACACCAAGCAATTCTCCACTGGACAACAACTAGGTGTCCTATAACTCAATTCAGTTGGGCATCATCTACCTAGAGTTATAATCAGATTCCACAGGTTAAGGTTCAGTCACAAAATACTGCCCCCCACTCCATACACTAATCACTAGTTGTAGGTTGTCACCTATACTTCTGACTGACTGGCTGTAACTTGGAGTATGCATGACTCCCTTTCCAGGTTCAATTAATTTTCCAGAGCAGTGCACAACAACAAACACATTTACCATTTTTTTTGCATTAATAAAAGATATGATAAAGGATACAGGCGAATGACCAGATGGAAGAGACGCATAGGACAGTGCATGTGGGAAAGGGCTTGGAGCTTGCATGCCCTCTCCAGGTGCACCATGTTTCAGGCAATTCCAAGTCTCCAGCAATCTGGAAGCTCTCAGAACCCTGCCTTTTTGAGGTCTATGGAAGTTTCATTATGCATTACATAGGCACAAGTGATTACATCGTTGCCCATCGGTGATCAACTCAACCTTCTTCCCCCTCCCCTGTCTCCTACCTGGAGAGGGTAGCTGGAGATTCCAACCTTCAAATTACGTGGTTTGTTTCTGTGGTAATCAGCCTCATCTTGAGACTACCCAGGAGTCCACCAAGGCTCAACATAATAAGAACAAAAGATTCTCCCATCACCAAGGAAATCCCAAGAGATTTAGAAGCTTTGTGTCAGATACTCGTATTGCTCAGGAAACTGCAAAGGTTTGAGGAGCCCTCTGTCAGGAACTGGCGTCTAAGACCAAACAGTAGAAAAAATGATTATCATAGCACCCATACTTAAAGACTTCTGTGTCAGGAACCGAGGACAGAGACCAATAAATGTATTTCTTTTATTATTTTGAAACAACTAAACATAATGTGCAATTCCCATTAGTGGGAAAACAGCAAAATCCAAATAAATTCTGTGGTTTAGTTAATAATAATTTAGTTCTAAAGTTAATTTCTTAGTATTTATAATTGTTTTGTGATTAAGCAAAATGTTAACAAAAGGAAGGCGGGTGAATGGTACATGAGAACTCACTGAACTGTTTGTGCAACTATTCTATAATTCTAAAATTATCTCAAAATGAAGAAGTTTTAAAAAATATGATGAGCACATCCTGGAATTCCTAGGACAGGAGCAGTGGAACACTGGGTAAATTCAGCACACACTCACTAGCCATTAGGAAAGCCATTTCAAAAAGTTCAGAGAAAAGACAGACATGATGTCACATCCAGAGTTCCAAAAGAAAAAGTGATTCAAGAGAAATAGTGGACTCTGATACAAATAGCGGAATTGTCTGAGAAACTTCTGAATCATCTTCCTGCCTCTATGTCTCCCCTATAACCAATCAGTTGTCTAATTTTATCAACTCTATCTCCTATATGTGGCTCCATTCTAACCCCTCCTCTCTATTACTCCACACTGAAATAGTTGGTACTTTCATCTTCCTCTTAACTAATAGTTTCCTCTCCACAAGTTTTCTGAAGCCCGGCACATTCTAAACTGATGACACTAGAGTTATTTTTCTAATCTAACCATTTCCCTCTTCGGTTCAAGAATGTTCAAGTTTATTCCAATTGGAATAAATCCAGATTCCTTAGCATAACATGCAAGATCTCACTCCATTTAGCCACTCCAAAACTTCATTTTGGTTCAGTTCCCCTATAAAGTACTCCATACTCCAGCTTTGTGACTAGTTATGAAACCCAGGATATGTCATCTCCCCTGGTCCCTGTTCATGTTATTCATTCTGCAAAGGATACCATATTATCCTTCTCTATCCTGCAAATTCTTATTTTTTCTTGCTCAAATATCGTTTCTGTTTCAGACATATTTCTCTGATTCTTTGCAATCTCTCTACCCCACTCTCCATGCCCTATAAGCATTAATCCTGCCCTCTACTATGCTCCCCAAAAACATTCTGAACACTGTTCATGAGCACAGACTGTGATGCACATGGCCCATGGGATATGGGCTCTGAGCATGTATCTATTATGAGAGTATGAATCCTTGATGGGAGGCTCCCTGTCTGATTCACCTATGAATTCCCAGCATTAGGTCAAGACCTGGCTTTCAAGGGTCAGTCACCATCATTGCTCAAGTTTAATTGAATTAAAATATAATCAAATCTGGTTCACCGAGGGATCCAAAACAAATCTGTATGGCTACAAATGTTCCTATAGAACTCAAATTTTAAAATGGCACAAAAAGCAAGGAAGAAATAAAAAGCATATGAATGTGGATGGTATAGTGCTATTAATACAAGTATACTATTAGAAATGCTATTACCCAGAATAATCCAGGCTTGAAAAACAACAACACAAAAATATTATAGACAACTGAAAGGGCCTATTAGCTATCTCAACTTCAAAAAGAATAAGTAAGGAGAAAGTCCACTCTTTGGAAAAGATGGAAATAATGTCAAAGATGAAAAATTATTCAACTTTCCTTTTCCCTACTCTGTTTCTTTCAAGAAGGATGATATTCACACTATAAGGTGTAGAAAAGATCTTAGAAGAAATAAAACCAATTTGCTTTGAAAGAAATTATGTCACTAGATTCAATTATTTTCCAGGATATGGAAACAACTTGCTGATATGAATCTTTTACATAAAATCAGTCAGCAATTCATAAGAAATCATGAAGGATAGAATTATTCAAGGGCTAGAAATGAAAAAATAGTTACAATTAAAAACAGAATGAAGAAGATAGAAAGGAGAGAGACCCATGTATTTCGGGAGCCATGAGTCTCAGTTTAATATTGACATCCAATTATATTATATAATAGTTGTTTGACAAGTGACTTGTCAGAGTTTATGAAACTGTGCTGTCCAGTATGGTAACCACTAGTCACATCTCACTATTTGAATTTAAATTACTTAAAAATTTTAAAAACTTAAAACTCATTTATTTACTTAGTCATACTAACTACATTCCTACACTCAAAAGCCACAAATAGCTAGCGGTTACCATATTGGACAGCATAGATCATGGAACATTTTCATCATTGCGGAAACTTCCATAACACAATGCTGTTAAGGAAAGAAATGATCATTTGAAATCAACATGATTTTACTGAGAATGTTACACTGAACTAATAAAGTTTTGATCATTTGATATTGTCATACTGTTGAAGATAGGAACTGCTTAGACTATATTGACTTCAGCAAAGCCTCTACCAATGTTTCTTCTGAAACCCTAGTTGACAAAAAAGGAAGAAATATAGATACAATATAACACAATTCAACAAACAACTGTCCCCACAAAGTGTTGACGATTATATTCCTCTAATATAATTTGGGGAAGAATGATCTACTAGCTCATTCCAAAATCATTTCACTACCTTCTCTTGCTCAACGTTTTTATCAACGATTTGCCTGACAAATAAGAAGAAGTCATTAATGTTTCAAATGACCAAATAATTCTGATATTATTTTATAACTGTCTGCAGGTCAATTGTTAAAATATGTCAAAGTCTTTTACAATTTTACTTTTTCACTCACAGTTTCACCTCCTCAGGAAATAATCTTGTATGCTCTTGTAAAAACCTAACTACATATTATTAATAACAAAATATTTAGCAAAATGTGAATATCTAACAATAGGAGACCATTAAATAAAGTGTGATACATTTGCATTGATCACCACTGTGTTTCCAGTGGCCAGCACAATGCTATGCACCTTGTGAGTGTTTAAAATAATATACCACATTACTAGGCATCTACCCAGAAGAAAAAAAATCATTTTATTATAACGATATTTGCACTAGATTGTTTATTGCAGCTCAATTCATAATTGCCAAGATATAGAAACAACCCAAGTGCCCATCAACCCATAAATGGATTAATAAATTGTGGTATATGTATACCATGAAATATTATTCAGCCATAAAAAAGATGGAGACATCTTTTGTATTAATTTCAATGGAATTGAAACATATCCTTCTAAGTAGCATAAAAATGGAAAGCAAATATCCAATGTACTCAATACTAATATGAAGCCAGTAGATGATCTAACACATACCCACATAAGAGAAAAACTCAATTCAAGTTGAGGGGATAGGGGTGGAAGAAAGGGAGAGTGGAGGAGGAAGGGGGATTGGTGTGTTCCCACTTAATGAGCACAATGTAAGGATATATGGCACACCTCCTGAAGGCCAGAACACAGCTATAATGGGGACTTTACCTAACAAATTCAAATATTGTAACCTAATCATCTATACCCTTATACTAATCTGAAATAAAAATAAATAAGCTAAATAATATATCAAATCGAATTTTAACACTGTGAGGAAAAAAGCAAACTATAAAAAAGCAAAGCTATATTATATAATAATTTTATAATAAATGCAATGTGTACTAAATTATTAATACAGTAATATATATATGTGCAGAGAGAATAAGAATAGGCAGATATATACCAAAATGTTAATATTCATCTTTTCGTAATAATATTTATCTCTTTGATAATGAGTTAGGGACCATCTTTGTTTCTTTTAGTTCATCAATACTTCCTTTTTTTTATTAAATCATAGCTGTGTGCAATTATGGGGTACAATGTGCTGGGTTTGTATACAATTTAAAATACTTTCATCAAAATGGCTAACATAGCCTTCACCTCATTTTCTTAGTCACTGTGTGTACTTTCTAAAAGTTTAGTCATAAACAGATCATTCTTTACCTTAAAAACAACATTTTGATCAAGGAACAACAGAAAATATTATATGTTTGATAAAAGAGGAAGAAAGCAGATCTCAGTAGCTAAAATGATGGCCCAGAATTTACAAGGAGAAGCCTAAAAGGCATATATGTGGAAAGGCTAGCTTTCAAATTGAAAATATATGGTTTGGAGAGGACTGAGGTAACAATAAATTTGGCAAGATGTATACAGAGCTGTTTAATGAATTGGGTAGCTCAGTCTCTGAAAAAGCGACCATGAACTCAGATTACATTTATAGGAACTCCTATGAACAACAGGGAGAATGACGGCCCCTCTGCACTAGAGGGCTGATTCCACTTCATCTACTCCCTGGTCACCTTGTTTTATACAGTAGCACTTACCCAGAGTGGATAACCAGGAAACTCAATGAACTGAAAATTGTACAACATGAAAAATATTGGCAAAATTAGAGATCTTTAGCCCCAAATAGAAAAACTGTAGAAATCTCTGCATCATTTGTCTTTATGTACTGGGAGCATTGTTACACAGAAGAAACAATACGCAGTTGATCAGGTCATCAATGCAAAGAAGTTACAAGAGATCAGATGTCTAGTCAGTATAAGAAAAAATAAAGCAAAAAATGTACTGAACTCACATGAATGTCTATAACACCTTTATTCATAATCTCCCCAGTGGGCAGCAACCAAGATGCCCTTTAGTAGATGAACAGACAAATTAAACACTCTAAACAATGGAATATTGTTTAATGCTAAAAATATGTGAGCTACCAAGCCATAAAAAAGACGTAGAGTAAATCTAAATGCATATTGTTAGGGGGAGAAATACAGCCATGTGCATGACATTCTAGAAAAAGGAAAACTATGGAGACAGTAAAAATATCAGTGGTTTCCACGGGGTTAGGAAATGGGAGAAATGAATAGGGGAGCAAAGAGGGTTTTAGGGCAGCAAAACTGTTCTGCATGATACTGTAATGATCAATACCTGTCACTACATACATGCCAAACCCCATAGGATACACAGCACAGTGAAGCCTCACCTAAACTATGGGCTTTGATTGATAATGACATGTCAGTGTTGTTTCACCAACTGTAACCAAATGTACTACTCTGGTATTTAAAGTTTATATTTTCATTTTATTTAAGTTAAGGGGAGATGCATTTGTTTTCTCTCAATACCATAAAAGCCATTTATCTACAAGGAACCCTACAAAATTTGCATCAGGACCCCTGCCTAACAAATAGAGCCGGATGATAAGGAAACTTCTACCATAAGATTTCTGCTTCCAGCAATGATGCAGAGCTACAACTTCATTGATATGTTACTGATGATGGGTTTAGTTTTGGCTTTTGGTTTTGTTATTTAATGTGGTAAAGTTCTAGCTAGGAAAAGTATATCTAGAACTAAGATTTAGTTCTAGCCAGGGTGAGGAAACAAAGAATCCAAATCCCCAGCAAACTTGAGATTAACTGGAAGGACATAGCACTGCTCACAGGGGAGGGCTCCTGACGAGATGTGATAACTGTTGCTGGGAGCACTCCCTCCTTTCCTGAGAAATGAGAGAGTTGAAGTTGTGAAGATTCGGGAACAACCAGGAGGCCAAACTCATGGCCCTCCTATGCCAAGCCCTGCAGAGGTCTTTGGCTCTTTGCTTATTGTGGGGGGGGTCTCAACAACTCCCTAGTGGGAGGCAGGATTTGCTTAGTACCCAGCAGTAGTAAGATCAAGCCATTCAGCAAACTCAGATACACATACAATAGATTACTGTCAGGAGGCTCTGTAGGGCTCAGGAGTAGCAGGTTCTCAGAGGGCTTAAAAAGATTTTTTCACTCAGTTTTTCATTAATTCAACAAATATTTACCCAGCATCTTCTGTGTACCTAGCGCCATCCTTTCTAGGTATACAGCAATAAAGAAGTCTTTTTTTTTTTTAATGAAGCTTTCATTCTATTGGAGAAATTGAGGAAGAAGAAGAAAAAAGAAGGAACAACCAATAGCTACTGACAAGAGATCCCAAGGTAGACCACCAAAAAGTACTCTTTCCAGAAGATTCCATCCCACCATCCTCCAAGTTTCTAGTTTTCAGAAAGCCTATGTAATTTATGGAAGTCTAAACTGGATTCTTGAGACAAATGGCTATTTTCCAGCAGCATTCCAAATATTCAGGTTACAATTTGGGAGCACCTTTATGAAACACCAGAATTAATTTCTGAGCTCCAGGCTGTTCGTCTGTACATCTCCATTAACTGGTGTCCTACAAGTAGCAGTGAACATAGTGGAAACTGCATAAACTTTGGAGCCACCCACATCTGCAGAGGCATTTTGCAAATTGGGTGACCTGGAAGATGTTACTTAATTTGAGTTTAGTCATATGTAAAATGTGGAAAATACCTACCTCATTATCTGAAGATAAAACAAGATAATGTACAGAATGCTTCTACTAGAATGGCCCTTGGGAAGTGCTTTTGACATATAGCTATAGTTATTATTATTAGAGCTTATCACTTCCTCCCTAGCCTGCCAAACTCCTTGCAGAGCAAGACCAACAGATGCATGCGGGGCTGTGCAAGCCCCAGGGGAGTGCGAAGGAGCTGCAGAAACCACCCTGCAGGGGCCACTGGAAGCCATGGAACTGCTATATTCCGATATACCCACGGAAAATCCATATAAATTTTAATGATACTATTGCCAAATATTGCAAGCTTCTTCCCAAATCTACTGAGAAGTTAGTGCTAGAAGTTTATTTGTAAGCCTTCTATGGACACTGAGTTGGTAAAAATACCACGTGCCTCCTCAAAGCAGTGCCACGTTTTGAGCATGTCAAGTAAATTAGTCAGGATTCTCTAGGTAGAACCAATCGGACATCAATTGGTAGAGATAAGGATATGTAAATGCAGATGTATGAAAGGGAATTTATTAGGGAAATTGACTCACACAACTGTGGAAGCCAACAAGTCCTATGATAGGCTGTCTGCAAGCTGGAGAACCAGAGAAGCTGGTAGAGTGGCTCAGTCCAAGACGGAAGGTGTGAGAACCAAGGAAATTGATGGTGTAACTTTCAGGTTAAGGCCAAAGGCCCAAGAGCCCCCAGGGAACTGGTACAACTCCCAGAGTCCAAAGGCACAAGCACTTGGCATGCTGATGTCCAGAGGCAGAAAGAGAAAGGTGTCCTGCTCTGGGGGTGGGAGGGAGAGAAATCATCTGTCTTCTACCTTTTCATTCTATCTGGGCCCCCAGCTAATTGGATGACACCCACCCACATTAATGGTAGATCTTCCCTGCTCAGTCCACTGACTAAACACCAATCTCCTCTGAAAACATTCTCATAGACATACCCAGAAACAATAGTTCACAGCCATCTAGGCATCCTCAACCTGTTGACACTTACCATAAACCATCACAGCTGGGGTTAATCTAAAAGTGCCCTGAAGAATTCCCTGGTGCTCAGCCAGTATCCAGGGTAGGCCATGGGCAGGCAGCTTCCCACCCTGCACCGGCCATCTTGTGTGGGCATGAGGTGAGCATTAATCTTATCTTGGCTACACAACTAAATGTGTAGAAGTGGAAGTGAGTGAAAAGAGAAAGAAAGTGAACTAAGGTTTGTCAAGGCTTTGGTACTTTGAAGACACCCAAGACCCAGGAGGCTTCCCCAGTGCCTCTGTCACCACCACCACCGGACTGGCGGCTGTGGGAGTCTAGAGAGAAGGAAGACTAGGACATGTGGGAACTGTTGGTGGCTCTTGGGACTCTGGGATGGGCCTGCTGTGACATTCTGACATGTTTCCCAGCAGCCATTCAAATGTCCTTTAGTATTAGGGACATTTGAATGGCTGGCTG
>NW_003852615.1:920252-921094 GCF_000181295.1 Otolemur garnettii
CTGACATGCTTGATTATGTTTTGGAAACTGAGGTACAAGCTGCCTGAAGGCCCATTTTTTTGTGCCTGAGAAGCCTGTAAGGAGAAAACTCAAGTTTGAGAAGGAACCAGGCATAATAAGATTGACTAATAACAAAGACTTAATTTTAGGAGGGGGTGGACAGGAGAATATGAATCAAACTGGGGGCTACTAACTCTGATGGTCACTGGTTTGAGTCCCAGGGAGAGAAGGGAAGAGGCTTTAAATGAATTCTAGAAAGGGTGTTTAAAACTCAGAAAGACTTCAGTAAAACTTTGAGGACTTGCCCCCAGAGTGTAGCACAGCAAGAAAGGAAGTTTTCCCCCCTGCTTCAATCTACCTGCCTCAAGGATTCCAGGCTCCATCAGTGCCTGCAGGACATGGGAGGACCAGCAGTACTGCTCCGTGCTAGGTAAGTGGTTTGTGAGCACCTGTTAGATAATCCCTGCCAGCAAAAAAATACTCGCAGGCACCTCATAAGAACTGAGGCTCTGTGAGAACATGAGGCTCTAGAGCCAATGTAATCAGTGTTGTTCCTGTCACAGTGAGACCATATCATGTTTTTGTTAATCATGTGGGCTTGGGTATCAGAAGGCCTGTGTTAAAATTCAGGTCCCACGCTGACTGGCTGTGTGACCTTGTGCAATTGATTCACTACTGTCTCAGTATTTACTTCCATAAAATGGGAATGATCAGGCTCAGCACCTGTAGCTCAAATGGCTACGGTGCCAGCCACATACACCAGAGCTGGCAGGTTCAAATCCAGCCCCGGCCTGCCAAACAACAATGATAACTACAACCAAATAGCCGGGCATTGTGGTGAG
>NW_003852615.1:921208-929396 GCF_000181295.1 Otolemur garnettii
AGGCTCTGTCTCAAAAAAAAAAAAAAAAAATAGGAATAATTACAGGACTTAACTCAGAGCTAAAAAAACAAAAACCCACCAACTAAATAATAAAGATACATAATAAAAAGATTAAAGGTCCTCAAAGAGAAGTGGGATCCTGCTTTGATGTGCCATCTGGCTAGTGCGGATGATACAGAGAAAACTAATTGATATCAATGTTAGCTTTTTTATATTCCCAGTGCACAGTAGTGATGGAGCTAAGCATACTGTAGGTCTCCCCCGCATGGCTGGTGGACAGAGGCCTATCGGAAGATGAGATGAGAGAAAAGAAGCAAACAAACCAGCTCCAGTTCTGCATTCCTGCCTCAGTAACACCCTATGAAACCAACTCATTGGACTAACTTAAACATGGAACGCTAGGGAATGAAGGGCAAGCTGAAGAAGGTAATTAGATGACATCAAGAAAGAAGGAAGGGCGGCCTGTGGCTCAGTGAGTAGGGCGCCGGCCTCATATACCGAGGGTGGTGGGTTCGAACCTGGCCCAAGCCAAACTGCAACAAAAACAAAAAAATAAATAAAAGAAGGAAGAGGAGGAAAAGGACAAAGGAGAAGGAAAAGAAGAAGAAATAATAATTAGTACAAGTGCTAATCAAACATCTTCATGCCTCTTAAATGCACTGTACATTTAGAAATGTTTCAGCAATGGCTAATGCAAGTCACCCTACAAAGTAAATATATTAATGAATGATGTGTGTAGGTTACCACACAAGCAATTTTCCCACAATGATCAACACTAATCAGAAATTGTGGACTGGTAAAGTTGGGTTACAGTTTGGCAAGCATAAAATGATACTCCTTTAAACGTGAAATGTAGGCAACATTATTTAAATTTTCAAAGAAAGAAATCTTGAAAATGTGAAGCTTAATTTGCCTCACTTTTGGAAGATGTGATATTAGTAATTCAGGCTCAGGAATATGGAAGAGATGGGATAATGAGGAGCTGTAAACTCTCCCTGCATTTTAATGTAGAATTGAGTTTCATGCACATTGTCCAATGGATCAGAACGCAAAATTCAAATCAAATGCTGTCACAAAGTGATTGGGAAGAGATTTGCAACTAAATACTGGATAACCAAATCAGATCTTCTCTCAGTCTGTCCTTGCAGCCACCCTAATTAGACCTCCGTCCTCTACCTCCTCCACAAAGTGTGGGGGGGGGCACAGAACACCTCATTCCTACTGCCACTACCAAATAGATACTACTACAAGTTACCTTGCCCCTAATGGCAGCTCCGTTTCCTCAGACTCAGAGACCTGAAGCCTGAATCATCTTTGACTCCTCCCTCTGCCTTCTCTTCACCTTCTTCTCAACATCCAGTTAGTAGCCTAATCCTTCTGTCTCAGCTGTGTTCTTGCATGAATCTCCTATTTTCTCTCATAATCTTTCACCTGGATCATTATAATGCCCACCTGAGTGCACCTGGCTCCTAGTCCATCCTCCATGTAACTCTTACTATGCATTGCAAACAGAGTGATCTAAAACTCTAGCCTTTTAAAGGAACGGGTGCATTTCCTTGCCTCATATAGCAGAAAGTGGAGCAGCTACTGATTGATCTAAAAAGTAAAATGTCTTGACTTGCTCAGTGTGACCCTTAAAGAACCACAAATAATTCACATCTCTTTAACACCCTGCTCTTAATCTTCCCCAGTTCAGTGTTCTTCATGTTCCTGCATCTCTTTGTATAAACTTATGAAATCCCAGCAAGGAGCCAACTCAGGATGAGTAATGGTATAGTGACACATACAAGAACAGGTTGTCTCTGAGTGAAAGGAAACAGTATGCTTCAACTCAGGAAACCAGAAGCAGTAATCACCATAACAGCCAAAGGCAGTCTTGAAGCATCACGTTTGCCAAGTACCAAAACATTTCCTCATGTTGCGACTGAATTAAAATAGTGACTATCCTCTGAGTAGACTCCAGTGTCTGAAGTGTGCTGCCTTCTCAGAGATCCTTAAACAAGGTTATTTTTGAGATATACTATTTAAACATTCCTTTGGGGCAGGAATTTCCTGAGCTGCTATTTCACTGTGTGAGAGTGCTATCTGCCCACTGTGGGGTGGCGGGTGGGGATCTATCAATTCATAATTTTTTCCCGCTCTGGGATGTAGTTGTGACACATACTGCTACTTTACAAACCAGTATCAATTTTTCTTCTTTCTTATTAAAATAATTCACATTTTAGAGGAATCATTAATGTTTATAGATAATACTTATATTTCTCAGATTTCCACACAGATAGCAATAGTCATGAGATACACAGTTCTGGTTCATAAAATGTAAGCAAAGTCACTGGGTAGGACAAAGTGTATAACAGTACAGAAAATGCATAATGTTAATGTTTAAAAGTAGTAAATCAAACTGGGTATATGGCCCTACTCCTTAAGTATGGGCTATATGTAATTACTTCCTTCCAAAGAGTAAAGTGTAGAAAAGAAGAGAAAAACTAACTTTTTTTTTGAATTTAGGGAACTTTATTGATGTTACATGACAAGGTGGGGCTCCCTAGGCCCCTCCTGTTCTTTAGGGGGTCTGGGTGGAAACTGTGTTGAGGGGAGATTCTCAGTGAGGTGGAGGACTGAGTAGGCAGGGGCACCCCAGCAGCTAAGGGCCTTTGTCTTCCTCTCGTGCTCTGGCTGAGGCTCGTGGTCTGGGGGTTCTTACTCCTTGGAAGCCATGTGGGCCATAAGATCCACCACCCTGTTGCTGTAGCCAAATTCATTATCATACTGGGCAATGAGTTTGACAAAGTGGTCATTGAGGGCAATGCCAGCCCCAGCATCAAAGGTGGAAGAATGGCTGTCACTGTTGAAATCAGAGTAGACGACCTGGTGCTCTGTGTAACCCAAGATGCCCTTGAGGGGGCCCTCTGATGCCTGCTTCACCACCTTCTTGATATCATCGTATTTGGCAGCCTTCTCCAGATGGCAGGTAAGATCCATGACCTACATGTTGGCAGTGGGGACACGGAAAGCCATGCCAGTAAGCTTCCCATTCAGCTCAGGGATGACCTTGCCCACAGCCTTGGCTACACCAGTTGAGGCAGAGATGATGTTCTGGAGAGCCCCACGACCATCACACCACAACTTCCCAGAGGGGCCATCCACAGTCTTCTGGGTGGCATTGATGGCATGGACTGTGGTCATGAGTCCCTCCACAATGCCAAAGTTGTCATGGATGACCTTAGCCAAGGGGGCTAAGCAGTTGGTGGTGCAGGAGGCATTGCTGACAATGCTGAGGCTGTTTTCGTACTTCTCATGGTTCACACCCATCACAAACATGGGGGCATCAGCAGAAGGGGCAGAGATGATGACCCTTTTGGCACCCCCCTGTAGGTGAGCCCCAGCCTTCTCCATAGTGGTGAAGATGCCAGTGGACTCTACAACATACTCAGCTTCTGCCTCACCCCATTTGATTTTGGTGGGATCTCGCTCCTGGAAGATGGTTATGGGATTTCCATTCATGACAAGCTTCCCATTCTCAACCTTGACTGTGCCACGGAATTTGCCATGGGTGGAATCATACTGGAACATGTAGACCATGTAGTTGAGGTCAATGAAGGAGTCATTGATGGCGACAATATCCACTTTGACAGAGTTAAAAGAAGCCCTGCAGACAAGGCGCCCAATCCGACCAAAGCCATTTATTCTGATCTTCGGTTTCACCATGGTGCCCTGGGGATGCAGCTGGTGCTGCACTAGAAGAAGCAACTGTCTGATGATCGGGAGGACCAGAGAGCTGAAAAACTAACTTTAAAGTGTGGAAATCAAATACCACTTCAGCCAGGTGATCAAGTTTAACATCAAGGTGATAATAGGGGCTCCTGATATGACATGATAAAAATCCCACTTTATCTCTTTAGGCATCCTCCCCAAAATCTATAGCTGTACTACAATCATGAGAAAAACATTATGCAAATTCTACCACACAAAATGCCTGATCAGTGATTCTCAAAACTGTCAATGTCATTGAATACAAGTAAGTCTGAGAAGTGTGATAGCCAAAAGAGAACTAAGGAAACCTGAAAACTAGATGGAATGTGATGTCCTGGATGGGATCCTGGAATAGACAAAAGACATTGTAAAATATTAAGGAAATCTGAAAAAACTATGGGCATTAGTTAATAAGTATTAATATTGGTTAAATAATTATAATACATGCGCCAGAATAATATATCAATAATATAGAAATTAAATATAGGGTATATGGAAATTAAACTACCTTCTAAAGTTATTTCTATAAATCTAAAACAGTTCTTTAAAAGTCTATTTTTAAAATATTACACACTGTGTGTATAGTAGGAAGTAGGTGATTGTTCTCCTTTTCCTGATACTTTTATATATTTTCAAAATTATCTGCAATAAGCATTATTTTAATAATGCAAAAATACATGCCTAGAGACATCATTAATTAATGTAACCAAGCTATGTAGTTAGAAGTTAATAGACCAAAAGTTGCATGTGAACCCAGGCTATCCAACTATAAGTCACTGATTCTTTTCATGATCTTGGACAAATTTACTTAACCTCTTGATCTCAGTTTCCCCACTATGAATTGAGAATATTTGCATGACCTATTTTATACAACTGTTTGAATAGTAAATGCAATATTTATAAATTTCTTAGAATAGGACCAACCAAAGAACGTGCATTCAATAAAAGCTGCTTTTTATTATTGATGATGGTGATGATGATGCCTTGAATTGTATAACTGTCCCTAAATTTGCTATATTTAGCAATGGAATTGATACTCTGGGGGATGGTGATCATATTTTGTGCTTTGGGATAAGTGAAAGGAGGCAGTACTAAGAGTATACTGCTCTCCCTGAAAGCAATAATGTACTTGTGCATATCTGTTGTTTTGAAGAGTCATAAAGGGAAATCAGGAAAGCAAAAAAACCAAAGACAACATTAAATGGCCTCAGTGGCCTATGATAAGGAGTTCTTATCTATTTACCAAAGGGTTCAAAGGAAATCATTGTGTCCTAGCAGGACTCAATAACAAAAATTATTTGGTTTCCATATTAGAAATGTTAAGTATAAGACAATGGCTTAAAGCCTCGATTTTTGGAATCAGATCTGAGTTTGAAGTTCAGCTTCAACACTTTCATTCTATGAAATCAGGCAAGTTTTTAACCTCTTCAATAAAAATACAGTACGAGGTTAATGGGAAGGTTAGATGAAAACACATGGGTAAAGACCTTAATGTGCACAACAAAGTAGCACTAACATTATGCATTATATTTTGAATAATTTGTTAAATTCACAATACATTACAGAAATTCCCACTACACCATCTTTCTCTCCTTATTATAGCTCAAACTTGTGAAAAATAGAGATCCTTTTGTTGAGCCCCCCAGCATAGCCTCATTAAAACAACCTAGCAAATATAATCTATCTAAAGACCAGTTCTCAACATCAATAGTCTTAGGACATCTGAAAATTGTCATCTCTTTATCATTATAAACACAGGCAAATCCAGAATGTGATGGATCAAGTCAACAAATTCAATTCAACAAATATTCAACAATTCACTGGTTCAACAAATATTCAACAATTCAACAAATCAATAATTCACCAGTTCAACAAATATTCAACAATTTACCAGTTCAACAAATATTCAACAATTCAACAAATATTCAACAATTCACCAGTTTTCAATACCAATAGTCTTAGGACATCTGAAAATTATCATCTCTTTAGCATTATAAACATACCAGAGCATCCAGAATGTGATGGATTAAGTCAAACAAATTCATTATACTGTAGTTTAGATGTATCTAAAAATTATAGGAATTTTTTTTGTCATCTTAATAAAAGCTAACCAAAAAAACTATCCTTGAAAATTAAGGAAGTGAATTATCCAAATTAAAAAATGGATTAAATTAAAAATCATGTAGATGGATAGAAAGGACCAGTTTCTAGAAACAAAACTTCAATGACACTTTACATGTTACTTTTGTGGATGAAGATGAGTGACCTATGAGTTCAGTTCAGTGACATAAAGGAAGGGCTCTGGACCTCTGGCCATGTTTGTTTGAGGAATTTTCAAAAGTAACTGATTAAAAAGCTGAACTATGGCCGTATGTATAAAATGTTATCATTTTTAATCTCACAGTTCAGAAAGCACAAAGATAAAACAAAGTATCATAAATTATGACCTATGATAGTCATAAGCACAGTGGCTATCAGACTACAAAAGTCCTATTTGGTAAAAACAAAAATGACTTTGCATGTTTTCCTCCCTCCCCAAGGCTCCTAAGGAGGTGAGGTTTCTTCTTATTAAACAGGTTCTCACACTTCCAGTTATGACACAGTGAGCCAATTGTGTAATAATATCCTTAACATTGAAGTCAGCCTAACTTTGTTTTGGTTTCTAAGGGGTGTGTTTGTTTTTCATTCTAACCCAGGACTGTGCATGTTTGCCCTGAGTTTTCCTACTGAATGTGAAGCGTTCATTTTCTTCTTAAATTTGTAGACTTATCGTTTAAACTTTGAGTATCTTAATTTAGAAAGTTATTTCAATATATGACTGATTTATAATCACTTATCAAATGAACACCTGGGTGGAGCACAGAGATAATAAAAAACACATTGAATTGAGTAAGAAGGATAGTTTCAGGCTACCCAGTCATCCCTTCTCTGAACCCCTGCCACACAGTGCCAAAAGTGATAACCTCTGCTTGGAGGAAGGAGGGTAAGGTGAGTACCTGACTTAGCCATTAACCAACCCTGACCCAGTGAATACTGGTGCCAGGTTGGCCCCCATGGACCTGAGCTCTAGGCCAGCCCTCATTGTCCCAGCCTTCAAGCCTGCCCCAGCAACAGGCCCTCCCTCATGAATCCACACTCTAGGCTTACCTCAACAACATGATGGCCACTGTAGGTTAAGGCTCCATGCCAGTCCTACATACCCAGAACCCAGACCCACCCCAGCACCAGAACAAACCTAGTGCCATGTAAATTCCTATGGATCCAGCTTCCAGGCTTTCCCCTAAATACTCAGACTTCAGGGCTACCCTAATGGTTCAGAAAGCCTCTATGGCCCAAAACTCCAGGCTTTCACCTGTGTATCTAGGCTTCAGGAGCACCCCAGTGCCACACCAACCCCCTACAGGCTTAAGTCTGAACCCTGTACCAGTGCCAGGTCAGCACCTGTGGACTCAGGCTTCAGGCTGGCACTTACAAACCCAAGATCAATGCCTACTCATGCAGACCCAAATTCCAGGCATGCCCCAGTGGACCAAGGTTCCAGGACAACCCTCACAGACCCAGGTACCAGGCCACACTTTGTGAACACCAGAGCCAGATCTACCTGCTTCATGAACTAAGCAGTAGGACAGCTCACCTAAGGACTCCAACAGCAAGTTCATCCATAGATTCCACCCAGAATCTCTGGATAGATTGCCCGAAGAAGTGCTTTCCTGTCAAAACCAGTCCATAAAGGCTTAAAATGTTGACTACCTCTTCAAATGGGCAGACATTAATTTAGGATATAAGAATCACAAATAATCAGAGAAATAGGATATCACCTACTATAGTTTGGTTTGTTAGTCCCCTCCAAATCTCATGTTAAAATCTGATGCTCAGTGTTGGAGCTGAGGTCTAATATAAGGTGTTCAGGTCATGGCAGCAGATCCCTCATGAATGGCTTAGTGCTGTACTTGCAGTAATAAGTGAGTGCTTGCTCAATTAGTTACCATGAGAATCAGCTGTTTTTAAAAAGCCTGACACCTCCCTTCTTGCTCTCTCTTGCTGTGTGATCTTTATACATACAAGCTCCCCTTCCTCTTCTGCCATGAATGGAAGCAATCTGAAGCCCTCATCAGAACCATGTCGGTGCCATGCTTCTTGTACAGCCTGAAGAAGAGCCAAGTTTTCTTTATGAATTACTGAGCCTCAACTATTCCTTTATAGCAACACTAAACAGATTAAGGCCACCAAAGAAACAAAATAAGGGCACCAGTAATCATCCCTAAAGGGATAAAGAGCTTTAAACTGACAGATAAAGAATTCAAAATAATTGTCTTAAAACAACTCAGTGAGCCACAAAAGAAAATAAATAGACAAGCAAACAAAATCAGAAAAAAAATAAATGAACAAAATGAGAAGTTCAGCAAAGAAATCAAAACTGCAAAAAAAAAAAAAA
>NW_003852615.1:929416-935957 GCF_000181295.1 Otolemur garnettii
AAAAAAAAAAAAAAGAAAGAAAGAAAGAAAGAAAGAAAGAAAGAAAGAACAAACAAACAGGAATTCTAGAGCTGAGGAATACAATGACTGAACTGAAAAATTCTGTAGAGAGCTTCAACAACAGACCTGTTCAAGTAGAAGAAAGAATCAGGGAGCAAAGATGGGTCATTTGAAATTACTCAACAGGCATAACAATAAGAAAAATGAACTTGAGTGACAAAAACCTAAGGGACTTATGAGACACCATATTCTCACCATATATGCATATGGAAGTTACAAAAGGAATAGAAAAATAGGAAAGTAGGAGAAGCCTATTTGAAGAATTATTAACAGAAACATGCTAAAATTGGGGTAAGGAAATAAACATTCAGATTTGTGAAGCCAAAAAAATCTCAAAATAGATTAAACATAAAGAGATCTTTACCTAAACACATTATAATAAAATTCTCAAAATTTAAAAGTAAAGAATTTTGAAAGTGGCAAAAGTGATTTATCACACATAAGGAACCTTCAAAAAGATATCAACAGATTTCTCAAAAGTAGCCTTGTAAACCAGGAAAGAGTGAGATGATATATTCAAAGTGCTTAAAGATGAAAAACTGCCAACCAAGAATATTACACCTGGCAAGACTGTCCTTCAGAAATGAAGAAGAGATAATGACTTTCTCAACAAATAAAAGCTGTGGGACTTCATTCCTAGAGTTCTCTCACAGCAAATGCTACAGGGAGTTCTTCAAATTGAAATAAAAATATGATAAATGACAATATGAAAGGATATAGTTTACTGTAAAGGTAAGAATATAGTCAAAATAGAATATAGTCAATTTTATAGAATTCTAGTCATCAGAATGTATAGTGTATAAGTTACTTTTAACTCTGGCATAAAAGTTAAAAGACCAAAGTACTAAAAAATGGTTCTAATAATTTGTTAACAGGTATACAAATAAAAATGCAAATTGTGACATCAATAACATAATATATTGGATGAGGAGAATTTAAAGTGTGGATTTTTTTATGTGGCCAAAGTTAAGCTGTTATCAGCTTAAAATAAAACATTCTAACTATTACTTGTCTAGTGTCAACCTCATGATAACTATTAAAAAAAGAAAATCTATAGTAGATACACAAGTAGAATTTATCACTGGGAAGGTAGCACAACCCATTAAAGTAATTAAAAGAGCATAGCTAGCATAAAAACTGACATAAAATAGAGACCACTAGAACAGGATAGAGAGCCCAGAAGTGAATTCTTCCATTTATGGTGAGTCAATCTTCAACAAAGGTATCAAAAACACACAATGAGAAAAGGATAGTCTTTTCAATAAATGGGGCTTGGAAAACTGGTTACCCCTACATGCAGAAGAAATAGAATAGACACTCATCTCACACCATAAATAAAAAATCAAATCAAAATCTACTAAAGACTTAAAAATTAAACCTGAAATTATAAAACTACTACAGGTAAACACAGGAAAAATCTTGACCAGCCTGGGCAAATTTTTCTCTAGATGTGCCTCCAAAAGGACAAGCAACAGAAGCAAAAATAGACAAACAGAATTGGTCCAAATTATAAAGCCTCTGAACAGCAAAATAATCAAAGAGTGAAGAGAAAACCTAGAGAATGGGAGAAAATATTTGCAAGTATATATATGATGAAGGTTTAATTTTCAAAATATGTAAAGAACTCAAATAACTAATGCTATAGTTCAAACATATGTGCATCCCCAAAATTGATATGTTGGAACCTGATGGGATGATATCAAGAAGTGAGGCTTTGGGGCAGTGATTAACTCCTGCACTTCACTCTCATGAATGGGATTAACATGCTTCCTTATAAAAGAGGTTGAAGGGGGTATTCTAGTCCCTTTCATAATCATCTACCATGTAAAGACACAGTAACAGGTGCCATCATGGAAGCAGAGCAAGAGTCCTTCACCAGATACTGAATCTGCTGGCACTTTGACTTTAGAATTCTCATCCTCCAGAAATGTGTGAAAATAAATTTCTGTTCTTTATAAATTACTCAGTTGTAGGTATTTTAATATATCAGCACAAACAAAAATAAGACAACTCACTAGCAAAAATAAATAAATTATTAAAAAATGGACAAGCAAAGAACCTGAAAAGATATTTCCCAAAAGAAGACACACAAAATGACCAGTAGATGTGTGAAAAAAATGCTCTACATCCCTAATCATCATGGAAATGCAAATCAAAACAACACTGTCTCCAACCTCTACATGGCCTCCCAGAGGGGGTGGGGAGGAGTGTCCAACTGTCCCTCTTCTTGTGAAGATACCAGTCATATTGGATTTGGAGTCCATCCTAATCCAGTATGACCTCAGCTCGATTACATCTACAAAGACCATATTTTCAAATAAAGCTCCATTCACAGGTTCTAGGTGGACATGAATGTTTGGAGGATGACATTTACTCAGTCCATCTGGCATGGCACTGGGAAAAAGCCTAACTACTAAATTTGCCAGTCTGTATTACTGAGCTCTTTCTTCCAATCTGATGAAATCTACTTGGCAGAATAAAAAATTGCAAAGCCTATGGACAAAACTAAGACACTCCAAAACTTCAGAGTAACTGTGGCATAAAAAGGGGGTGGGGGGTAGTTGGGGTAAAAAAAAAAAAAAATATATATATATATATACACACACATATGAGTGAGAAATGCATGGAACAGCTTTTTTTAAAAGCAGAACAAAATGATTCCTATGAGTGCTAAAGATTTTGTCTTGTTCATTTGTTTATACTTTCATTCATTCAAACAATATTGATTGAGTACCTACTGAATGCCAGACACTCGTTTAAGATGTTGAAATGCATCAATAAATCTGACAGACAGAGCACCTTACCCATGCAGAGCCTGCATTCTAGTTGATCACTTTACTCTCATAACTGACCTAACATCTGACACAAAATTGGGATCTGATAAATGCCTTGTACAATAGAATTGAACTGAATTAAAAACTGATCCTAATAATCAGGTGTGGTGTAGATTTTACCAAATTTTTAATGAATCAATAGATTGAAATGTTGAATTGCACAGAGGGGAGCCACTTTATCAGACATTAATAGAATTACCAATATGTGCCAATCAAGGGAAGTAAAAAGATAAAGAAGACAAATTCCCTGCCTTACGGTCCAGTAGGAGAAATAAGTAACTGGATTACTTCAGTAACTCTATGATAGATAAGCAAAGTACTTCTCAGGTGCTGTGTGGGCCACAAAGGAAGGGTCCTTAACTCCAATAAAATACTTTCTTAGGATATAACATATGAGTCAAGTCTTGAAAGATAACTAGGAATTAGCCAGTCAATGAAAGGTGAGAAGGAAAAGCATAAGCAAAGGAAAACTTGAAAGTAATGCTACAGTTTCTCCTAGTCCCTAGCAGGAGACAAGGGTAATTCCAGGGTGTGAGGAGGGCAAGAGTAGTGTAGCACAGGTGTGAGGTACTGCCATCTTGGGAGGGCTATGAAGGCTAATCATTCACCTTGCTCAGAATTCACTTCCAAGCCTCAGGAGCTGAGCCTATTATGGTGTTTTGAAGTGGCAGTGGGAGAGCAGAGCCAGAAGCCAGTGAGCCCAGGAAGCCCATTCTTGAGCCCTGAAGCCAGAGCACTGGGGAGCAAAGAGAGGCTGGAGCAGAGCAAAACTCCTGAGGACTCTGAATAAAAAGGGAAACTACAAAGGCCGTGGTGGGTTTGATCCTTAGGATAGTAGAAAAGCACAAACTTTGTTTGTATATACCATTTCACTAACTGACTTCTTTCTAGCTGAGCAGGATGAGGTACATAAAGTACCGATGGTAGAGAACATAATCTATGTAGGCTCTGGAAAGATACACCCTTTTCTTTCTAGACTGCATATTTGGGGAAACCCTCATCAGTCTTAACCAGTTCTATTTAGTTTATAGTCTTTCTAGCTGTAAGTTAGCCAGCTTTCTCTCTGTAAGGAGAAATGAATGGGCAGGGAGAGCTTTGAGGCAGTGGGCATTCAGCCTAACTCAGCAGGGGACCATTCATGGACATCTCCTTATTCATCAGATTCATGCCAAAGCAGTCAGCAGATGGCTTAACAGCTATTCTGAAAGACTTTTTAAAGATTGTTGAGATTGATGAGGATCCACATGCAAAGTACATGCAAAGTTAATTGTTTAGTGTATTGTGTACCTGCTAATATAGCTGGAAATGTGGGGGTGGGTAGCAGAATAATAATAAATCAATGAGATATTCAAAGAGAAACAAGTGTCATGAAGAAAATAAAACTGGAAGGTGTTTTAGATAGAACTAGTTATGTTGCAATAAGACACAACCCTAAAAACCTCAGTGTCTTGACAAAGTTGAGTTGGGTTTATTTTCTTCTTACTCACACCTCTGTGTACCACACATCAGGGGGGTCTGTTCATGTTGTTCTCATGGCTGGACAGCACCAAGACTAAAGACACTGCACCATCACATCATTTTTGTCTACATCCCATTGGTCAGAACTTGTCCCTGAGTCCTTCCCAACTGCCAGAGTGTCAGGAAGTATAATCTTTCCACGTGTCCCAAAGGAGAAGAGAGCCACGAATGAGCACATGAGATGGAGAGGTCGTGGAGGCACAGGGGCCAATGACAGTGCCTAGCAAAGGCTTTCTAACCCACAGAACAAGGGGCAGTAGGAAGGGCAGACAGAATGGCAAATACAAAAGTTCCTTGGGTCAAAGCAAGTGTGAAGTAATGAAGGCCAGTGTGACAAGAGCACTGTGAGCAAGGAAGAGTGGCAGGCAGGGCAGCCAGAGAAGCCAGGGGACGAAAGGCCTTCAGGGCCATGATAATGGAAATGGCTTTTATCCAAAGTGCAGCCTAAACTCAACTTGATTGATGTTTTCTCTTTTTTAATGAAAGCAAAAGTCTATATTATGCTCAAAGCAAAAATCTACTTTTTGCTTTTTAGAGTTTTCTGATTCTCAGACTAAACTGAACTTCTACCTTTTTCATATTCACCTCGAGTTCACCTTTTCTAAACATTTGAAATACCACAGAACATCGTGACAGGCTTTTACTGTTTCCTGGAACTTCTTACCTCAGTTCTGTATTTTCTCAAGCCTCACTTGAGAGTCTTGATCAGCACCCAGATCTGTCCTCATAGCTGCTGACAGAACACACATTTTCTCAAAAGGCAAGAAACAAGGAAGTTACCATTCTGAGAAATAAATATTTTTTTACCTGTGATTTTTCTCTTCTATATTAGAATCAGTTTTAGAATGGACCCCAAAATAGAAAGCATTTTAATCTCTAATGAAATTATCTAGATTGATTGGTGTTCTAGTTTTTACTGAGTTTCTAGAGTAGCTTTCCCAAAGGAGGTCTTGAGACCTTTAATCTTCCATTCCATTTATGTTTTATGAAAACATCTTTAAACCCAAAACATTGTTGTCTTGTCTCCAACAATAACAAATATTGCATAAATCTTTCTCTTTGAGCCTTAAGCTTTCCATTCACAAAATGAGATCGTATGACCGATAATAGTAGTGAAGCCAAACATTTGGATGACAGAGCTGCTGCTGAGGGGTCAGCCTCCTTCCCACTGGCCATGTTGGCTGCCTCACGAGGCATCAGGCATTTTCTCAGCAATCTAGTGAAGTGAACTTGGCCCAATATCCTGTATAATGGGGGGTTTCCCATGCTGCTTTCTGCAGGCCACAAATGTGAATGACCATTGCCTTATATGAAATTTAACTGAGCAGTTCACCTGGTTAGAACATACTGCAAAATAGCAATCATATTTCTTCAGACAACTTTGCTAGGGTGTTCTTAATATCTTCCCAGCAATAGAGAATAATCATTAAATATACAAACTTTGAAGTCAGGTAATCTGACACCCAGTCATCTATCCACTCGGTAGCTGTCATTTAACCTCTCTATGCTTAATTTTCCTTGTTTGTAAATGGAGATAGTTGGGATTGTTTCATCAGGTTATTATTGCAAAGGCTATGACATATTTCCTGTAAATCTGTCAGCACAATATGTGATCCTTGATAAATCTCAGTAAACATTAACTTCATCATCATCGTCATCAACCCTGAGGAGCGAAGAGTCACTTGCACATCATGATGTGGCTGTGTAAATTAGTTAGTTTCTAGCTGTAAGGTTTAACGATTTATGAACTATTCCAAAGGTAGATTCATCAGCGGGAGGGGGGAGCAATATGGTAAACAAGCATCCTGCACAACTCACTCTCATGGAGAGAATCTAAAGTGACAAGTGTATTGACACAGGAGCTAAGCACACGCTATTCAGAGAGAAGGCACAGAGGGACTCCACTGACTTATGAACCTTGAACACTGCTGCTGGCACCATTCTGAGCTCCAAGTCCCAAAGGGCTGAGTCTACCCAGGGGTCAGATCTGTTGCTGCCATCTCCCCATTGCTGTTGCTGAGACAAAGAGGGAACAAGGAAGCAAGACACTCCTCACATGTCCTGTGGGCAGGTTCCACACACCCCACTGTCGTGACCCATCAGGCCCAGTATGGCTCTGGTCTTGGTTA
>NW_003852615.1:936312-943960 GCF_000181295.1 Otolemur garnettii
GTAGCCCCGACCAACCTCCACACTAGCCTTCTATTGAGACCATACAACACATATGAGGGGAGTAATTAACAAATGACTATGTGCTAAAGGATCAGGCTCTTCTTCCACAAGAAACACCTGTGGACAAATGGCCCAAGGTCCACCCCTGAGCTGCAGATCATCTCGCTCGAATGTCATCTGGCTCTTGGTGTCCCCTGCACCTCACTGCTGCTGGGGGAGCTGTGCAGGGCATTGCTTAAGCTGCCATGGACCACACACACATGACAAGCAGACCTGCACAGGGTGGCTGCTCATGCCACAGCACACCACCACCCATGACAACCATAGGGGTATGGGGAGGCAGGAAAGCAGCATGTGAAATGCCCACAGTGCATCTGCCCCTCTCCTGCCTGGCTAATTTTCTGGAGTAGGACTCAAACATGCCATTCAAGGACCTCTCCCTCTGTTAACTAAGAAACAGTGTTTCCAGGGAAGGAGAACAGGTATACTTTACAGCTATCTCTCTTAGACACAGAGAAGTGGTTTCAGATGAGAAGCAACTAGCATAAGAATTTTGGGAACATGAAAAAATAGGCTGCTTTGATGTTCCCAAGGATGACAATAGTTCTCCAGCAACAAACTCCAACAGAAAGAAAACTGTTGAAATGTCAGATATGAAATTCAGAATATGAGCGGTAAGATCAATGCAATTACTAATAACCAACACAAGACCAAGTGTGGCGGCTCATGCCTGTAATCCTAGCACTCTGGGAGGCCGAGGTGAGAGGATCCTTTGAGCTCAGGAATTCAAGATCAGGCTGAGCAACAGAGAGACCTTGTCTCTACTACAAATAGAAAAAATTAGCGGGGCATTGTAGCACCACACTTGTAGTCCCAGCTACTTGGGAGACTGAGGCAGGAAGATCATTTGAACCCAAGAGTTTGAGGTTGCTGTGAGCTAGGCTGACACCATAGCACTCCAACCTAAGACAATACAGTGAGACTGTCTCAAAAAAAAAAAAAAAAAAAGACATGACAACTTACAGAAATAAAATAGTCATTTAGGGAATTTCAAAATACAATGGGAAGTTTTATAAACAGAGTAGACCAGTAGTTTTAGAGCTTAAAGAGAAGGTTTTTGTATTAACCCAGTCAAAAAATATTAAAAAAAGAAGAAGAATGAGAAATATTTCTGAGAAATAGGAGACTATGTAAAACAAAACAATATAAGATATAGAAGAATCCTTGAGAGAGAAGAAGAAAAAGCAAAAATCTTAGAAAACTTATTTGAGAGAATATTCAGGGAAAACTTGTCTGGCATTGCTAGAGATGTACATATCAAGACAAGAAGGTCTTCAAACATCTGGAAGATTCATGGCAAATAAGACTCTACAAAGTGACGTAGTCATCAGTGTGGTCAAACACAAAAGTGATAGAGAAAAGCCTATAAGCTGCAAGAGGAAGCAACCAGTAATTTACCAAAAAGCTGATGGGAAAAAGAAGCCTTATGAGCTAGAAAAGATTGCAATCCCGCTTTCAACCTTCTTAAATCAAATAACTACCAGCCAAAAATGTTGTATCCTACAAAACTACATTTCATAAATGAAGGAGAAATAAAATCTTTCCCAGACAACCAAACACTAATGGAATTTGTCAACAGTAGACCTGCCCTACAGGAAATGCTTAATGGTGTTCTATACACAGAGCAGAACAACTGATACCCACCAATGTAAACATACCCAAAAGTTAAAACTCATAACTCTTACAGAACGGGAAAAAGAAGGGAAAAAAGAAAGAACCTAGGTAACAATGAACATGATGAACAAAATAGTATCTTGAATATCAATACTAACATTAATGTAAAGTTTTAATGGTCTATGTAAAAGATATAGATCAGCTGAATCAATGTTACAAAATACAACTCAAATATCTTCTACCTCCAAAAATCCATTTAACCCTCAAAGATTTGCATAGACTCAAGGTAAAGGAATGTAAAATATTGTTTCCCATAAATGTAATACAAAAGCAAGCAGAAGTAGCAATTTTCATATTAAATAAAGTGTACTTGAAATCAACAATGCTTAAAAATAAAAAGATAGTTATTACATAATAATAAAGAAAAAAATTCAACAAGAATATATAATAATCCTAAAGATATGTTCACCTAACACAGCTCCCAGATCCATAAAGCAAATTCTACTACACCTAAGGAAAGAAATAAAGAGCAATATCATAAAAGCCAGGGACTTCCACATTCTGTTGACAGAACTGGACAGATCATTGAGGCAAAAAATAAACAAAGAAACATTGGATTCAAAAAAGACTAGAACAAATGGAACCAACAGGTATTTACAAAACATTGTACCCCAAAACTGTAGAGTATGCATTCTTCTCATCAGCACGTCAATATTTTCCAAGATAGAGCATATGGGTGGCCACAAAACAACTCTCGGCAGATTTTAAAAAATTGAAATGACACCATGTATTGTCTCAGACCACAGTGGACTAAAGCTAGAAATCAATTTCAGGGGAACTTTCAAAACTATACAAATACATGAAAATTAACCTGCTGTTGAACAATTCTTGGGTCAATATGGAAATGATTATGAAAACCAAAATATTTTTCAAATTGAACCACAAAAATGACACAAGTGTCCAAAATCTCTGGAATAGAACAAAAGCAGAGATAACAGGGAATTTTGTAATCTTAAATCCCTTCATCAAAAAAAAAAAAACAGAAAGGGGCAGCACCTGTGGCTTAGTGAGTAGGGTGCTGGCCCCATATACCAAGGGTGGCAGGTTCAAACCCAGCCCCAGCCAAACTGCAACAACCAAAAAGAAAAAAAAAATAGCCAGGCATTGTGGTGGGCACCTGTAGTCCCACCTACTCGGGAGAGAGGTAAGCCTAAGAGCTGGAGGGTGCTGTGAGCTGTGATGCCACAGTGCTCTACTAAGGGTGACAAAGTGAGACTCTGTCTCTAAAAAAAAAAAAAAAATTCTTAGGGAAAGAAAGTGCAACCTAAAAAAGACAGAAAGATCACAAATTAACAACCTTATTTCATGTTCCAAGGAACTAGAAAAAGAAGAATAAAGCAAACCCAAAGCTAGCAGGAAAAATGAAACAACAAAGCTTAGAGCAGAATCAAACAAAACGGAAACTAAGTGTATATATGTGTGTATATACACACATACAAAGGATCGACAAAAGGAGTTGTTTCTTTGAAAAGGTAAACAAAACCAATAAACTACCAGCAACATTAACCAGAAGTAGAAAGGAAGGAACCCAAATAAGTTCAATCAGAACTGGAAAAGAAAACATTACAACTGATATAACAGAAATACAAAATATCATCTGTGGCTACTATGAAAACCTCTGTGCACACAAATTAGCAAATCTAGAGGATGAAATGAATAAATTTTTGGAAACACTCAACCACCCAAATTCAAATCAAAAATACATAGAAATCTTAAACAGACCGGTAATGAGTAATAGGATTGAAATAGTAATAAAAAAAATTTTTTTTCCCAACAATGGAAAGCCCTGGACCAAATGGAGTCACAGCCAATATCTAACAGACCTACAAAGAACTCGCACCTATCCTACTGAAACCATAACATCAAGAAGGAGGGAATCTTCCCTAACTCATTCTATAAAGCCAGCATCACCCTATCAAGGCCAGGAAAAGGGCAACAACAAAAAAGAAAAGAAAAAGAAAGAAAGAAAACTACCTACCAATATCCCATGTGAACATAGACGCAATAATCCTCAACTGTAGGAGATGCCAACATCCGAGCAAGATGATCTGCAGCTGAGGCATGGACCTCAGGCATTCCTCCACAGGAGTTCCTTGTGGGAGGAGCCCGGTGCCCTCAGCACCTAGTCATTGTTAATTTCTCCCCTCACCTGTGTTGTTCTGGCTCAATAAAAGGCTGGTGCTGGAGGTTGCTCGGGGCTACCCGGAAAGTAAGGGCTAGCCCGCCTTCCACAAACTTGTACTTCTAATCCGCTTCTCACCTGGTTCCTTCCTGCGCTAACCGAGACCAGGGCCACAGGAGCCCGATGGGTCGTGACACTCCACAAAATACTAACAAACTAAATGCAACAGCACATGAGAAGGTAATTCACATGATGAAGTGGGTTTCATCCCAGGGGTACAAGGAAGTTTCAAAATATGCAAATCAATGAATGTGATTCATCTTATAAGTAGAATTGAAGACAAAAAATACACTTACATCAATTATGCAGAAAAAGCCTTCAGTAAAATCCTGTACCCCTTCATTATAAAAACCTTCCATAAACTAAGTATAGAAGAAACATTTCTCAAAATAATAAAGTCCATGTTTGACAAACCCATGGACAACATACTACTAATGCAGAGAAATTGAAAACATGTTTCCTAAGAACTAGAACAAGACAAGGGTGCACACTGTCGCCAGTTCTACTCAGCATAGTACTGGAATCCTAGCCAGAGCATTCAGGTATGAGAAAGAAATAAAAGGCATCCAAATCAGAAAAGAAGAGGTCAGATTTTCCTATTTGTTGATGATAGAATCTTAGATATCTAGAAAACCCAAAAGATTCCTCCAAAAGACTCCTAGATAAATGCAGTGAAGTCTCAGGCTACAAAATTAATTCACTCCTAGATAAATGCAGTGAAATTGCAGGCTACAAAATTAATTTGCACAAATCAGTTGCATTTCTATACTAATAATAGCCAAGCTGAGAGTTAAGTCAAGAACTCAATACCATTTACAATGGCTGCAAAGAAAACAAAATACCCAGGAATATACTTACCCAAAGAAGCGAAAGATCCTTACAAGGAGATCTACAAATCACTGATGAAAGAAGTCAGAGATGACACAAATTGAAAACCAGCCATGTTCATGGATTGACAGAATCAAGATAGTTAAAATTTCCATATTGCACACAGTTATTTATGAATTCAATGCAATTCTCATCAAAATAACTGATGTTATTGTTCACAGAACAAGCAAATGCAATTCTAAATTTCATATGAAATCAAAAAAGAGCCCCAATAGCCAAGACAATCCTAAGCAAAAAGAATAAATCTACAGATATCATATTACCTGACTTCAAAATATATTACAAGGCTATAGTAACCAAAACATCATGGTACTGGTACAAAGGTGAACACATAGATCAGTGGAACAGAACAGAGAACCCAGAAATAAAACTATATAGCTACACCCAATTGATTTTCAATAAAGCAGACAAAAATACACCCTGAAGAAAGGATGCCTATTTGATAAGTAATTCTGGAAAAACTAGATACCCACATGCAGAAGAATGAAACTGGATAACTATCTCTCATCATATTCAAAAATCAACTCAAGATGGATCAGAGATTTAAATGTAAGACCTGAAACCATAACAATTCTAAAAGAAACATTGAAAAAAACTCTTCTGAACATTGGCATAGGCAAAGAATTTTTGACTAAGATCCCAACAGCAAACCTGCCCAAAACAAAAATAAATAAATGGAACTTAATTTAACTAAAACTCTTCTTCACAGTGAAAGAAGCAACAAACAGAGCAAATAGGCACAATGGAAGAAAATATTGTCAAACTATACATCCAGCAAAGGGCTAATATCCAAAATCTACAAAGAACTCAAATCAGCAAGAAAACAAATGACATCAGCAAAAAGGAGCAAAAGACATCAACAGATTTTTCTCAGGAGAAGATGCACAAATAGTCAACAAACATATGAAAACAGTCAGCACCACTAATCATCGGGGAAATGCGATTAAAACCACAATGAGATCGCACCTTACCCCTGTCAGAATGGCCATAATCAATAAGCCAAAAACCAACAGATGCTGGCATGATATAGTGAAAAAGAAATGGAATACACTGTTGGTGGAAATGTAAATTGGTAAACCTCTCTGGTAAATTAATTTGAAGAAGTTATATAAAGAAAAAATAATAATATAAGAACTTGATCTTTATAATAAAAATAATCTAAAAGATGAAATAGACACCAATATTTTCTCCCCCCCCCCACTTTGGTTTAGGAAATGAACATGTTTACTTTCTTTTGTTATTTCAGATTAATATGAGGGTACAAATGATTAGGTTACACTGTTTGTGTTCTAAGGTAAAGTTCAAGTTGTAATGGAGCCCTTCACCCAGGGGATGTGCTGCATACCCTTACATTGTGCCCATGAGGTGACAGCTTACTGATCCCCCTCCCCTTTTCCTTTCCTCTCTCCTACCCCACCCCACTTGTGTTTTTCTCTCATGTTGGTGCACACACCAATATTTTGAATAGCTGTTATTTGCACAGGGTATTACTCATCCACAGTATGTAAAAGATTGGTAAGAAAGATCTTTGATATTCTAATAAATGAACTAGCAAGACCCAGATAATTCTCTAAGAGGAAATAAAATTTGTAAATAAATGCAGAAAATGCTTAATGTAGCTAGCAGTGAAAAAGAAATAGAATTAAACAATGAGGTGGATAAAAATAAACTGTTGCAGAACAGAAGTTCAGGGTCAGATTTTGCCTCAACTCTTAGCTTAGTCATCTGACCAGCCATAAGATCCTTGCAAAGTGGTCACATCTCTAAATTGCAGTTCCCTCCTCATATGGTCACATTGACCTCACAGGGTTGTTTAAGGGGTTAAATAAAATCATCTCAGTGAAGTCCCTAATATAATGCATAATGCAAAGTAATTAATAAATGGTTGTTATTATAATGATTATTGCCACTGTTACTGCCACTATGTAATACTTAAGAAATTAACATTAAAGTTAATATTTAAAGTCTTTCATTCAATATTCCTGAGATGGTGGTAAAATTAGTGTAGCCATTCAATAATAGTGCCTTTTTTAATGGGCTAAATTTTTGCGAAGTTCATGTATGTATAAAAATGTTCATGTATGAGAAAATATTTGCAAACTGTATATTCAACAAGAAGTTAATATCCAAGGAGTTAGTAAATAAAGTATTCAACTCAACAGTAAGAAAACAAATGACTCAATTATAAAATGAGCAAAGGCTATGAGTAAACATTTTTCAAAAGAAGACATATGACCAACAGTCATATGAAACAATGCTCAATATTTTGATGTTCATCATCAGAGAAATGCAAATTAAGACCACAATGGGATATCACCTCACATATGGTAGAATTACTGTTAATAAAAGGATAAAAAGATTAGCATTGGTGAGGATGTGGAGAAAGGAAAACCCTGGCACACCACTATGGCAATGTGAATTAGTACAGCCAGTATAGAAAAAAGTATGGAGGTACTTTGAAAAGTTAAAAATAGAATTATCATGTGATTCAGCAATCCCACTGCAGGATACATATCCAGAATAAATTAAATCTATACATCACAGAAGTATCTGCACTCTCATTGCTATTTATAATAGCCAAGATATCAGATAAACTGAGGTGTCCATCAATGGATGAATGGATAAAGAAAATGTGGTATAAATACAAAATGGACCGGTACCCACAGAGAACTCAAACATATTAGCAAGAAAAAAACAAGCAATCCCATCTCAGGGTGGGCAAGGGACTTGAATAGAAATTTCTCTAAAGAAGATAGGCGCATGGCCTACAGATATATGAAAAAAATGCTCTCCATCCTTAATCATCAGAGAAATGCAAATCAAAACTACTTTGAGATATCACCT
>NW_003852615.1:944145-961120 GCF_000181295.1 Otolemur garnettii
ATTTGTATCAGAATGTTTACTGCAGCCCAATTTATAATTGCTAGGTCATGGAAGAAGCCCAAATGCCCATCAACCCACGAATGGATTGATAAATTGTGGTACATGTACACCATGGAATACTATGCAGCCCTAAAGAAAGATGGAGACTTTACCTCCTTCATGTTTATATGGATGGAATTTAAAAATGTTCCTCTTAGCAAATTATCTCAAGAATGGAAGAAAAATTATCCAATGTACGCAGCCCTATTTTGAAACTAATTCATAGCTTTTATAGGAATGTCATAAGCTAAATTATAGCCTTAGAATATGGGAAGGTGGTAGGAGATGGGAGGTGAGGGGGGTGGATGGGGGGAGGAAGGGTGATTGGTGGGGTCACCTCTATGATTTCTCTTACAAGGATACAAGTGAATCTTTCTAAAAGCAGAGTATGAATGTCTTGACTCAATAACTAAGAAAATGACATGAAGGTTATATTAACCAGTTTGATGAGAGTATTTCAAAATGTGTATGAAAACAGAACACTGTACCCCATGATTGCATTAATGTACACAGTTATGCTATAAGAAATAAAAAAAAAATACAAAATGGAATACTATTGAACCTTAAAAAAGAAGAAACTCCTTCCATTTGCTGCATCATAAATGAATCTGGAAGACATTATGTTAAGTGAAATAAGTCGAGCACAGAAAAGCAAATACAGAATTACCATGTTTTAGTGCACGTTGCTTTATTGCACTTTACAGACATTGCATTTTTTACAAACTGAAGGTTTGCAGTAAACCTGCATCAGGTAAGACTATTGGCACCATTTTTCCAACAGTATGTGCTCACTTTGTTGTGTCTCTGTATCACATTTTGGCAATTCTTGAAATATTTCAAACTTTTCATTGTTATTTGATCTGTTAAGGTAATTTGTGATCAGTTATCTTTGATGTTACCATTGTACTTGTTCAGAGGCACCACAAACTGCATGCAAGACAGCGAACTTAATAGATGTGTGTATTCTGATTGTTAGACCAACTAACCAATCCTGTGTCTCTCCCTCTCCTCAGGTCTCCCTAGTCCCTGAGAGACAACAATATTAAAATTAGGCCAATTAAGAGCCCTACAAGGCCTTTAAGTGTTCAAGGGAAAGGAAGAATCATATGCCTTTCACTTGAGTAAAACAGTATAAATGATTAAACTTATTGAGAAAGCCATTCAAAAGCCAAAATAGCAAAAATCCAGGCCTTTTATGCCCAGTTAGCCAAGTGTGAATGCAAAGGAAAAGTTCAGATGTGCAGCATAAAAATACCTTCTCCCATTCTGCAGATTGCCTCTTTGCTTTGTTGATTATGTCCTTAGCTGTGCAGAGATTTTTTTAACTTTATCAGGTCCCATTTATTCATTTCTGTTGTTGCTACATTTGCCTTTGGGGTCTTCTTTATAAATTCTTTCCGTAGGCCAATATCATTTCCCACATTTTCTTCTAGAATTTTATAGTTTTGTGTCTTAGCTTTAAACCTTTTATCTATCATGAATTGATTTCTGTGATTAGTGAGAGGTGCTGGTCCTATCTCAGTCTTTTACATGTAGCAAACCAGTTCTCCTAGCACCATTTATTGAATAGGGATTGTTTTCCCCAGTATATGCTTTTGCTTACTTTGTTGAAGATCAGATGGTCATATGAAGCTGGTTCCATGCCTAGATTATCTGTTCTATTCCATAGGTCTATGTCTCCATTTTTATGCCAATACCATGCTATTTTGATCACTATAGACTTATAGTTTAGACTGAAGTAGGGTGAAGTGATGCCTCCATATTTGTTCTTATTTCATAGAATTGTCTTGCCTATTTGTGTTTTTTCTGATTCCACACAAAGTATAGAACTATTATTTCAAAACCTGCAAAATATGATGTGGGCATTTTAATGGGGATTGTATATCATCTATAGATCACTTTGGATAGTATAAACATTTTAACAATGTTGATATTCTGAGCCATAATCAATGTTTTTCCATATCTTAATATCCTTTGCAATTTTTGTTTTTGTTTTTGTTTTCAGTTTTTGGCTAGGGCTGGGTTTGAACCCACTACCTCTGTCATATGGGGCCGGTGCCCCACTCCTTTGAGCCACGGGAGCCACTCCATTTGCAATTTTTTCTCAGTGTTTTATAGTTCTCTTTATAGAGATCTTTCACATTCTTTGTCAATTGGGCTAATAACCAGAATTTACAAAGAAATCAAGCAAATCAACAAGAAAAGATCAAAAAACCCCATTGTCAGGAGACAGGAACAGAAACTTTTCTTATGATGATAGACTAATGGACAAGAAACATATGAAAATATGCTCATTATCCCTAATCATCAGAGAAATGCAAATCAAAGCTACATTGATCAAATTAATCAAAGCTTAACCCCAGGGAGAATGACCCAAAAGCAACAGATACTGGCACAGATGCAGAGAGAAAGGAATACTTATACACTGTTGGTGGGACAGCAAACTAGTACACCCTCTATGGAAAGTAGCATGGAGATTCCTCAAAGAACTAAAGATAGATCTATCATTTGATCATGCAGTTCTATTACTAGGTATTTACCTCCCAAAAAAAATTTTGTTTTATTATAAAGACATTGACACTTGAATGTTTATAGCAGCACGATTCACACTCACAAAGGGGTGGAACCAACAAAATTGCCTTTCAATACATTAATGGATTAATAAATTGTGGTATATGTATACCACAGAATATTATTGAGCCATTAAAAAGGGGGATATTTCATATCTTTTGTAACAATGTGGATGGAACTGGAAATCATTCTCCTAAGTGAAGTATTGTAAGAATGGAAAAACAAATACCACATATACTCAGTACTAAATTGGAACTAGTAGATTAATACCTACATGTTCACATGAAAGAAAAAATTCAACAAAATTCAAGTAGAGGGGAGGGGAAGTGGATAGGTAAGTTCCCAACCAACAGGCACATTGCATAGGTATACTGCACACTTTCTAGGAGAATGTGACATCTACAACTTGGATGTTAACTACACAAAAGGAAACTATGTGACCTAATTATATATACCCCATATTAATTTGAATTTTTTTAAAAAAAGGGAAAGTAGGAAGGAAAGTGAATGTGCTACTCCAGTGAACACATAAATGATGCTGACATGGAGAAAGTTTCAGATGTCTGGATAGAAGATCAAACCAGCCACATTTCCTTAAGCCAAAGCCTAATCCAGAGCAAGATCCTAACTCTCTTTAGTTCTTCGAAGGCTGAGAGAATTGAGGAACTTGCAGAAGCAATGTTGTAAGCTAGTAGAAGTTGGTTCATAAGGTTTGAGAAAAGAAGCCATCTACATAAAATAAAAATGCAATGTGAAGCAACAAGTGCTGATATAGAAGCTTCAGTTATCCAGAGATTTCGCTAAGATAATTGATAAAGATGGCCACACTAAACAATAGATTTTCAATGCAGACAAAACAGCCTTCTATTGGAAGTCCACCTAGGACTTTCATACTAGGGAGAAGTCAGTGCCTTGTTTCAAAGCTTCAAAGTACAGACTGACTCTCTTGCTGGAGACTAATGCACCTATGACTTTAAGTTGAAGCCAGTGTTCATTTGCCACTCCAAAAATCCTAGGGCCTTTAAGATTTATGCTAAATCAATTCTGCCTGTGCTGTATTATCATAGCTCACATAACCTCAAACTCTTGGGCTCAAGCAATTATCTTGCCTCAGCCTCCCTAGTAGCTGGGACTACAGGCACCTACCACAACGCCCAGCTATTTGTTGTTGTTATTATTGTTTAGCAGGCCTGGGCCAGGTTCAAAACCACCACCTGGTGCATGTGGCTGATACCCTAACCACAGAGCTACAGGCACCCAGTCAGCTTACTAAATATTTTAAGGCCACTCTTGAGACCTACTGCTCAGAAAAGAAAGATCCCTTTCAAAGTATTACTGCTCATTGACAGTGTACCTGTTCACCCATGAACTCTGATGGAAATGTATAAGAAGATTAATGTTTTTTATGCCTGATTATCATTCTGTAGACCATGGATCAAGGAGCAATTTCAACTTTCAAGCCTCATTATTTAAGAAATATGTTTCATAAGGTTATAGTTGCCATTGATAGTTATTTCTCTGATGAATCTGGGCAATGTAAATTGAAAATCTTCTGGGAAGGATTCATCATTCCAGACACCATTAACAACAATTCGTGATTCACAAAAGGAAGTCAAAATAGCAACATTAACAGGAGTTTGTAAGAAGTTGATTCCAACCCTCATGGGTAATTTGCAAGGGTTCAAGACTTCAGTGGAGGAAATAGCAAGATGTGATGAATTAGCAAGAGAACTAAAATTAAAAGTAGAGCCTGAAGGTGTGACTGAATTGCTACAATCTCATAATGAAACTTGAAAAGATGAGAAGTTATTCCTTGTAGATGAGCAAAAAAGGTAATTTCTTAAGCTATGATAATCTACTTTTAATAAAGATACTATGAACATTGGTGAAATGACAGCAAAGGGTTTAGAATATTTCATAATCTTAGTTGGTAAAGTTTTGGCGGGGACTGGGTTTGAACCCACCACCTCTGGCATATGGAGCCAGCACACTACCCTTTTGAGCCACAGGTGCCACCCAGATTTATTCCAATTTTTAAAGAAGTCCAATTTTAGTACCATGCATTAAATGTATCAAACAGCACTGTATATTACACAGAAATCTTTCATAAAGAAAGCGTTAATAAGGCAAACTTCATTGTTGTTTTACTTTAAAAAATTGCCATAGCCACCCTCACCTTCAGCAACCACCACCCTGATGAGTTAGCAAACATCAATATTAAGGCACCAATTTCCACCAGAAAAGAGATGATAACTCACTAAAGACTGAGATGACCATTAGCACTTTTTAGCAATAATATATTTCTAAATTAAAGGTATGTGTTAGGTGCCTAAACCCTACCCTACCTCCCCTCTCAGAACAAAAGTCCTACCTGGCCCCACCCCAAGAGTTCTGCCAGAAAGACCGTAGCCCTCCAAAGCCTTTCCACAACCTATAGAATCTCCCTCTCCATATGCTCAGTATAAAAACAAGACCCTAACCACTCTCAGTACAGCTGCCATCTTTGCCCAGGTGGGTCTCAGTCCCCTTTCATTAAACTTGACCTGAACCTCTCCTGGTCTCATCTCTGGGTACACTGCCAAACCTCTTCCAGTATGTACATTGTGTTTTAGACATTCTGTTATTACACACTGAATAGACTGCAGTATAGTGTAAACATAACTTTTCTCGGCACTGGGGAACCTAGAAATCCACGTGACTCACTTTATTGCAATATTGGCTTTATTGTAGTGGTCTGGAATGCAACCCACAGTGTCTCCTAGGTATGCTGTACTGCCTGATCTCACTTGTATGTGAAATCTAAAAACGTTAAACTCATAGGAGAGTAGAATGGTATCTACCAGGGGCTGGTGGGGATGTGAGAGGATGGAGAGATAGTGGTCAAAGGATACAACATTTCAGTTAGATAGCAGGAATAAATTCAAGAGATGTGGTGACTGTAGTTAGTAACGATGTAATGTATTCTTGACATGAAGGCTGTGTTGACCAGTTGATGGAAGTATTTCAGATTGCATGTGAAAACCCCACACTGTACCCCAGAAGTGCATTAATGTACATAGTTACCGTTCAATAAAAAAAAGAAAAAAAAAAAAAAAAGAGAGAGTTGATATAAGTGTTCTCATAACAAAAAAGATAAGTCTGTGAGGTAATTCATATGTTAATTAGCCATTCACAACACACAGTAGCACCTCTGTGAGTTGACCAGTCAAGAAACTGCAACAAACTGGTCAACATCTGGAGGTGGTCAATATAAGGAACTATCTCTGCTGTACTGACATATACGTGTGGTGCATGTCCGATCTATTAAAATGAGGTCAATTTAAGGAGGTTGTCAGTGGAGGAAGGTGGTTAACTATGGGGGTTCTACTGTATTTCAAAACAACATGTCGTACATCATAAATATACATAGAATTTTTGTACATTTAAATGAATAAATAATGGGAAAATGTTCACGCACATTTTGTGAATGTATCCTAAGGTAATAAAATAAGGAAAAGGTAGAGTTATTTCTTGTAGAATTATTTATAAAATTAAATCGACAATATAAATATTTGATAATGTTTATTAAACCCAGACCCCAGTAGAAGATTATGCAATGACATAGCTGAAATAATGCTGAACGGAATAAAAGCAGATGTTTCTGTGTGTGTGGTATGGTTTCCACTATGTGAAGATGTTTATAGATATTAAAAGAAATAAGGCCTGAATTTACTTGATAGCAGAATACATTAGGGTGGATTCCCCAAAAACAGACCCTGGAACAGGACAAAGATTTATATGCAAATAATCTGAGTAGGGGAAGCAGCCAAGTCAGGGAGGGAGCCAAGCTTTACTCTAAGAAAGTCTCACTGGGCAGTCTCAACATGATCCTGCAGGGGATTTCTGATGTGTAAATTATACTTCATGGTTTTTCCTGATCAAGGCAACAGGACTGAGCTTTCATATTCTGGCACTACTCAGTCATTAGCAAATAGCTTCCTAATAAGGTGGAGGCTGGGGGAGAACTCCCAAGCACTCCAGGCTCTCGGTCCCTGTGATAATAAAGTGGGACAACCTCAAGGCAATCTTCTGAAAAGAGGGGCAGGCTCAGGTATATGCTCTCCTCACCTTCTGTTCAGGAGAGCACACAGAATCAGCAAAAAGCATCAGAGGGGATCTGGGAAGAATATACCTGGAGTTAGCATAGTGAATTTTTTTCCAGCTTCATTTCAATCATATGTGAACCATGTATAAATATTTAAAGAAGTAGACATTTTCAGTAGCACCCCATTGCTGCAGGATAAAATCCGCATGTATTGAGGTTATAATCAAAGTCCCCTATAATCAACTTTATTTGGGGGGATTTGTACTCACCAACATGAATGGCCCCTTCACAGACACCACCATTCTACCCATCTTCCGCTAGAGGTGGCCGTTATACACACGCCCCACCACCAGCAACTCCTCAAACACTGCCATCAGACTGGATCGCCCAGCCTTGAGACCCTCTGTCCACCAACCACATCCTCTCCCCCTTTCCTCTCATGGGGCCCAGAGAAAATAAAGATTCAAAAACATTTAGATCTCAATGGACCAGGATCATGAGGCCTCTGATCAGGTTCAAAATTCAATTATCTTAGAGGGAATTGAGATTTGAGGCTATAGTGATACTTCAGCCAGTTCTATGGATGAAATCAAATTTAGAAAGCAGCCTGGTAACCCAACTGCAATGTAGAATGTTGCTTCTACGGGAACTCTAGATGTCAGGCCATTTATTTCAGAAATATGTTTTTTATTAATGTATGTGTGTAAATTTGTATATCTACCAAATATAAAAATTTGTGTAAATATACATATATATACAAGTATATATAAATTGAATCACTTTTTACAGTACTTTGACCTCATATTTAAATAGCCTCAAAAACCTGGCTCAGTGGTACAGGCCTCTGTCACAGATACTTGGGAGACCGAGGCAGAAGGAAAGCTTGAGCCCTGAAGTTTGAGGCTGCAGTGCAATATGTCGGCACCTGTGAATACCCACTGCACTCCAGTCTCGGCAATATAGTGAGACTCCATCTCTAAAAAGTAAATAAATAATCTCGAAAGCATTTGAATATGACTTAAAAAGACAAAAAAGAACTTTGTGTAAAATGGTCTTCAATGAGGCATTCTTTTTAAGAGCAAAGAAGGGGGAGGGGAAGGAAAGAAAACAATAAGAATAAGCCTAAAGGGAATTGTACAAAATATTTAAATTTATTCAATTAAATATTTCATGACATTCATGCTGCCTACATAGTTTTAATTGTATTGGGAAATGCTTACATGCTAATATGTGGGAAAGTAGCATACAAAATTTATTAGGTATATTTTCTCTATTCAGTAGGCCTTGGTATACACGGGAGATTGGTTTCAGGACAACGCCACCACCCTTGTACTCCCAACCCTGTTTATACAAAATCCTCACATACCTGAGGACCTTCCTATTTGCTGGTTTCACATCTCCCCAGAATACCATATTTATAATTTGTATTCAGTTGAAAAAAATCTACATATAAGTGGATCTGTTCAGTTCAAGCCTGTATTGTATCAGGGTCAAATATATTTCATTAAAATACTAAGCATAAATTGAAGCCCACCTATACTTCCAACCTTGAACATTTCCTCAGAGTTACTTTGGTCTCTAAATATACCTTGACTTTATAATTCAGACTTCTGATCATTCTATCCAATTTCCCAGAACATACCCAGGGCCCTATCTGCTCATTCATCAATTCAAATACAGATAGATGGTTCTAGGAACTGGGAACACAAAAATGAGTACTATTTTGGGCCTGACCAGCATGGAATTTACAATCCAAGCAAGGAGCCACACATGGCAACAGAGCAACCTGGTAAATACAATGGGGAGACTGTATAATTTAAGAGGCATTAGCAAGGCACCCTGGAAGCTCAGCTCAGTTATCCATTTGATTATTTTTGGCAGAGCCTTGCTTGACTAAGTATTCAGAAAATATTTGTTGATAATTTAATTGATTGAAATCCACATACACTAACTACAACCATTTAACTGAGCAAATGATTCACCTAGAATCTTTAGAATATCTGGTCATATTATCAACAGGATGACTAGCAACTGACTTTACTTCTATTAACATACCATGGAAAAACAGCTGGCAAGAAAAACATCAGTGTATCTTAAGGGATGGGCATGTTTAAACGTAAACTCTTTTCTCCCTTCAAATCAGAGGTTCTCAAAATTTTATGTGCATGAAAATCATCTCAAAGATTTATTTAAAAATGCAAATCTGGGAGGTCTGAGCTGAGCCCTAGAAATGATCAATGGAGCTTATTCAGATGCAGTAAAGACTACACCTTAAAAATATATAATTTTAAATCATTTAGTAAACATATTTTGCACAGATAATATTCTACAGCACCTTGAGAGATAATACCCTAAATAAGAAAAACACTTTCACAAAATGCTAAAAGTAGGAAAAAGTGAAATGTGTGTTCTGTTTGAGAAATGTCATCACTATATATTATAGACTCCGATATTAATTAAAGGATGTTATATCTACTACTTATCATCTGTCAACATGGCAAACTCCGTTTATTCTGTCACTTGTTAAGACGAAAGACAATATTGTAAAATTGGATTTTTGCCATCTAATGGGGTCTAGCTCTAAGCTAAACTGAACATAGCATCCTTAGACACAACATGAATCAAATTTCCCAGTGGTGACAGACACACCTGAAGTTTTACTGCCTGATGCGTCAGAATTCTGAAAGCAGAAAGCAACAGAAAAAATGAAAGTTGCACTGAACTTCTGGGAACATGTTATCTAACTCCTAACTGCCTCTATTCCACATATTATGATTTGCATGTGAAAATTGTAGCAGTTTTGAAAATCTACTATCATAAACAGAAGGGAAAATGCTTAAGACGAAAGAAACTTTTCTAGTTGAAAATGGGCTCCAGTACGCAACATGTGGTGTTTGTCACAAAATCTGGGTTTGTTACATAGGATGTGTAAAGTCATGTAATTGTTACAGTGATGACAAGGTGAGGGAAGCATAATGCACTGGGAGGCTGAGGCAAGGATCACTTGAGCTCAGGAGTTAGAGACCAGCCTGAGCAAGAGTGAGGCCCCATCTTTACTGAAAATAGAAAAAACTAGCCAGGCAGGCCTATAGTGTCAGCTACTTGGAAGGCTGAAGTAGGAGGATCACTTGAGCCTAGGAGCTGGGAGTTGCAGTGAGCTCTGATCATCCCACTGTACTCTAACTCCTTGACAGGCCGAGACCCTGTCTGAAATAAATAAATAAATAAATTTAAAAGTTAATTGAGCATTTCTTTCAACAACAAAAATTCCCCTGAAAGGAATACCAAAAAAAGAGGATTCCCTCCTTGTAATGCTAGATTCAGTCTAGCATATGTAGTCTTGTTTTCTGCACAGAGGATCAAATAATTCAGATCAAGTAAAAGGAGATAACACCTTCTAAAAGTACCACATGGTATTTCAGCTTAAAGAACATTCGTTTGCTCTTCTCTCTTGGTTTTACATGCTGAACTTCTTACTCTTTCAGTTTCAGATAAAAATGACCTTTCAGTTGGGGATTTTCCATGCACAATTCTTTTTCCGGAATAAGAGCCAACTTCTTTTTATTTATACCAAGTTATGAAAGGGTTTCCTTTCCTCTGAAGGAACTAAAGAAAAAATTCTAAATGACTTGTCTTCAACTATTTCTTATACTTCTTATCCTAACAAGCAAAAGCATAAAATAAAGATCTGTCCAGTTGCAAAGTACCTTAATATCTTATTAATTGTATCCTTCATAGGACTCTTTTCGGAACCTTTTAAAAAATACAATAATAAATGCATCCCTTGGATCTTAGAGTGTATTTTCTGCCTAATGGAATAATGAATCTGTCTCCATGCCACACAAGTGATTAAGAGTGTGTTTTACTAGGGAATATGTTATGCATAGGAAATCTCTCAGAGAATCCTAAAATGGACATTATATAGAAGGAAGTGTTTCAGGGTTGAGGTAAGAATGAGAGGATCAAAGCCTGCCCCTTAAAGGAGTTCTGGGGACTATAATTTTGAATCATTTACACCTGCAGCTCACACTCTTCCTATCATCTTTGACATCAGGTTTAAGATCATAAATTGAGGACCTACCCTTTAAGCTTCTGTAGCCATCATAGTTAACAGAAAACAACTTTTCTAGAAAGACACTCAAGAGCAAAGAGAATCCTGGATCCCCTGAGAGAATGGGCTATGAAACTAAGTGGACCACAGTTCTCCCACAATCCGGGTTGCACATCCTCTGAGGACTCCAGGCCTGGGGCTGACCAGGCCCTACCACTTCTGCACTTCTCTGACCAGCAGGTGAGAGAGTGTGGCTATGATCTAATGGCCGTGTCCTGCTGCTGGCCTGCTCAGCCCACCCTGGGCCAGAGCATAGGTAGGATTGGCCTTGCTGCCCATGATGCTTGTGGACCACTGGGGATCAAGGATACCTGGCTAAGTATAAGTGAAATGATAGACTTTATCTTTTAATCATTGCTTATAAGCTTTTTCTTATATCATATAGTTCTAAGAATGTGCTCACTTCATAAAAGAGTGAGCTACAGCCACACTGTCCTGCCACTTACCAGCTGTGCAACCTTGTGTAAGTGAATTAACCTCTCTAAGCCTATTTTTTCACCTGCAAACTCAGAATGATAACAATAGTATATATACTTCATATATTTATTGAGGAGTTTAAATGCAATAATTTATAATATATTTAACACAGTGACTATCACTAATAACTATTAATATTTTTATCATATAGAAGCTGTGTTTTTCTCATTTCAATTATTTATTTCTTAAAAAGTTATGAAATTAGTGTGTGTATATGTACACATACTTCCTGTTATGAGAAATACTATATAAGCTATTTCTCAGATGGGAAGACTAAATTGGAGAGAAATGAAATAATCAGTTGGAGTTGCTTTTGCTAAAATATAACCAGTCAGTTTTGACAAATATGCAATTTTCTAGACTCTTTAAGTTATTGCATAAGGCTGATTATCTACCAGACCATGTTTTGTGGTAAGCATTATTTGTTACCAGAAGTCAGTCCTAAGTTCATCAGGGATTAACTTGTATGTAACAGTAACTGGATATGACACATTAAACCCTAGACGTTCCTAAAGTAAATAAAAAAGTTATTACCACCATTAAGTAACATTTCTCATTGTTAAAACTATGAAACAACGTGTCTAACACATTACATGAATCCTTCCTCCTCCTTTCAGTGGTTATCTTGGGTCTTAGATATGGCTGTAAAATTTTGAAATGAACAAAGTGAAAATAATTCAGGGAGCTTATGTTCAGCTGATAATCATCTACCCACCTATTTCACAAAAGACTAGCCATGTCAAATTCTTAAGAAGACAAATACTGTAACTTATTTTTACATGAGATCTTTCGTCTGTGACTTTCAAAGAAATTCATACCATTTCCCAGAAGTAAACATTATTTTTCTTCTACATCTGGCCCAGGAGCTAAAAGAGGTACCCAGGGTGACACAAAACAAATTGTGGGACCAAAAATAGGAGCCCCCTTTGTATTCCTGCCCCAAGGGCCTCCCAATCAATTATCTTAACTGGTTCTTCACAGAGTGAAATGGAATGGAATTGGGCATGCTGAGTTATCACCGGTTAGTCTTCAATCTCTTCAAATCCTAGTCTGTAGAGATAGATGTATATAATTGGAAATCGTCTTACATAATTAAAGGCAGATATAACTAGACACTTAAAATTTTAAAGTTCTAGTCTAAATATCGGTTAAACAAAGGTGCCACCAATGGAATAAGTATCAACCTTCTTAAGCTGACAACTTTGAAATAATATAGTAGACCTCATATGGTAGACCTCACACGTAGACCTCATATAGTAGACCTCACATGTGTTTGTACACACACACAGAGAGATTCTTGTGTGTTCATTCTTTCAGCAAAGATATTTTGTTCTCTATTGTATTCCAGGCTCTGTTCTAGATACTGAGGATATCACAATGAGCAAACAGTCAAATTCCCAACCTTCACAGAGCTTACGATCTAGGAAAGGGAAGTAAAAGAACGTAAGATACTCTTCACAATGTGATACGAATAAGAGAATGGAATCAGGGTGCCCCAGTGATGTGCTACTGTGTGGAGATCAGCATTGTGTCTGAGAGAGTCTGCAGGGACAGAGTCTTCATGCAGGGACAGACAGGAGCACAGGTGAATGGATGTGATGAGATCCATCCTATTGGTTTCAAGGCAGAAGGTGATGTTAAAGCCATGAGTATTGGGCTGGAGGTGGCAGCTCACTCCAGCAATCCCTGCACTTTGGGAGACTGAATCAGGAAAACTGCTTGAGCTCAGGATTTTGAGGCCAGCCTGGTCAACATAGTAAGACCCCATCTCTCTTTTTTTTTTTAATCAATTTATAAATAAAAAGGCTCTGAGTATTTAGGAAAAAGGAAAAATAAGGGTCTTGCTAGAAATCCTCAGAATTCTAGGACACCCTCTCCTTTCCTCCTATAACTCATAGAGTGTGATGATGCAACAAACTTGTAAGCACATAAAGATTTTTGTTTGGGTGGGTTGTTAGTTTTTTCCCATGCCCTCTCATATCCTTTCATTAGCACCTACACATATATCTACAAATAATACTAGTACAGCTTAATATAATGAAGGGTGAGAGAGGGACGGAAGTTAGTAATGGAGAGAAGAAGGGAGACAGGGAAGAGGGTGGGAGAGAAGAATGCATATGTATTGCCAGTCTGTGGAGCTAAATCAGTGCTGAGGTTTGATGCAGCCTGCATCAAATATAACCCCTTGCCTCCGTTCACATCGCTTTGGCTGCAGAGACCAGTTTAAAGAAGTAGGTGATGAAGAATATTAACCTCACTTGGGAAATGAAGGAAGCTGATATTAGGGAGTTAGTATGGTTTCCATGACATGGAAGAACAACACAGAGGAATGCACAGTCAATCAGTCTGAGATGAACCGAAGCATTGGAACTATCGTTTTCCAAAGTGCATTAAAGCTTTGCTGAAGAATCTGAAGACACTGAGGTCGACCCATTTTTAGCCACTTCACCATGATCTGCTTAGAAATACAGATGGTTCCAGTCTGTATTAGTGCAACTACTTAACTGGGCAAACTTGGCCAATATAGAATAAACAGCTTCGTGAATAAACAGGCACATAGTTGAGAAGATAGAAATGAAAATCACATGTTCTCTCCAAATTAAGTACTAACGCCCCCTCGTTTCATAGCAAGTAAATGAAATGCATAATTTGCATATTTTCCAGATTAAAGATCAGTGAAAGAGCGGGAGAGTTTTTTCATCCCACAGCTGTTTATCTATTAAAAACAAGTGATAAGGATTAAACAATAAACTTGTGAGTCAACGACTGATGCTATTAAATACATCAGCCATACCTTTAGAATCTAAAAATACACCCCACACCAAATTATAGAATGTGATTGACGTCAATAGTGTTATTGAAGACTGAATAATCAGTTGGGATCATTTTATAACCTGCCCACAGCTGGGTGACAGATAAACTTGCACTTTTGTCAGAACCATAAAAATGCCGGTCTGCACAGACAATCCCCCGTTAGCTATGCAATACAAGAAGTCCTTCTAATCCGTGAGTCAGGAGCCTATTTATGGACAACGTATAAAATCTTATGATCTGAACATAAAGTAAATTATGCACAGAAACCTAAAGAGAAGCTTCACTTGTCTTTTTAAATCTGCATGGGTTATTTTTAAGAAACTGAGGTTTAAATCCATGCTACCAAAAAATATCTTCAAAGATAAGAGTTATGCAATTTGGTAAAAATTCAGGAAAATCCATGCAATCATTTTAATGTCCAGCTAGCTATATCAGACTTCTGTCTATCTCAGGCTCTAAAAACACTGCCTGAAGTCACTTTTCACAGCTAATGTCACTAACCATCTTTTCATCTGGAGCGTAACAGCAGCAACTACAAAAGGAAAAATCGATTCCCTTTCTCCTCTCCCAGCGAGCACTCGCCTTCAAGGCCTTTTCCTTGCTCTAGTTACACTTAAAATAAATAGACTCTCCTGAAAACAAGTGATTAATTCAATGGAGAAAAAAACAGGCCCCAACTTTTGTGCTTAACCTTAAGTTAAGTGAAAACCTTAAACTGTAATTTGAATCCACATTTGTGTGTCATGTGGACACAACCTCTGGCACGCCTGATGCCCCTGGGCAGATCTTCTCCCACTGAAATTATGTCCAAAGGCCAAATACAGAAAGATATTTCATTTGTGTATGAATAGAATAATGTCTTCATAACTCACCAGCTTTGGAGCAGAGCCACAATTCGTGACATTCAGTCAGTACAAACAAGAGTAAAGAAATATATTATTTTCACCATGGAGCTCTGAGTACAGAAGAAATAGACATGTTGACCCACCTGGCGCCCCTGTATCACAGTATATCTGGCTTATGTTCTGTGTGAAATAAGATATTTTTAAAAGTGCTTTTAGATGCCAAAAATAAAAATAAAAATAATTTTTTTGAAGACTAGTGGGTCCTTGAGGGTTCTACCTGGTGGGTGATATTTTCAGGAGAAACTACACATGAAGTGGAGTTGTAAAGTTTGGGAATCGCCTGATCCAATATAGTGAGAACAATCAGACAAATGATACAGAAAGCACCGTGAATTTAAGCATCTGAATGGCAGTCTAGATCATGCAAGGAAACTACTCTCAGGTCCACGTAGACAAAATGTATTAGACGATTTCTGATTCCCATCGTGTTACAAAGACGTGGCCTCCAAATTCCAGAGCAGTTGACCTGCATTCCCCAAACTGAAGTAAGCTCTGTTTGAGCAAATTCTCTTGGAAAGATTGGTCTTGAGGTCACAGGCCGTAGTTTGTTTGTTTGCAAACTTCAAAATAACTTGGAGAATTATACTACTAATAGCAGAGAAGATGCCACATGTTTTCTTTGCCTGTTTTTCCATGAGCCAGTTTGATTTTTCCCATGAATTTGTAATGTCTAAACACGTTCTGTCGATGTTTTTGCCAGTTCATCATCTGTCTTTTGACTTGGGATATCCTTTGCACAAACAAAGATTAAAGACACACACACACATGTTAATGAAGTCAAATTTCTCCATCTTTATTTATGGTTCGGAATGTTTTGGCTTTATGCTTGAGAGTGTCTTCCCTGACACACGGTTAAACAAACTTCCTCCTAAGTTGCCTTTCAATATTGTCATTACGTTTTCTTCATTTGTATCTTTAATCTATCTGCGATTTTGGTTTTGCATATGTTGCCATAAATAAATCCCTATGAACATGAAAAGATGCTCATCTTGCTAACATCACTGAAAAGAAAATTACAGCAATATGACGCACTACGTTACCCAAATCAGAGTGACAAAAATTATAGAGTAATCCCTGCTGGTTTGCCGCATACTGCTGCTTGGCCTGGGATTTGCTACTGGCTTTTTGAAATGTAATGTGATGACACATGGAGTTTGAGAATCTAACAGTTAAAATTTAAAAAATCACTGATGTATAAAATAAAAAGGAAGGAAAGGAAGGAAGTTTAATGCAGCCTGGTTTATTAATAGTAAAAATCAAGTGTGTGTCTGTCACCTGAGAGGACTCATGAACAGGCCATTGATTTGGAAGGTGACTCCAGAAATGGGGGTGAAGGGTCAGGGAGAGTGAAGCAGGAAAGGTTGAAAAGCCAAAACAAGTATAAAATTTGATCACTCCTTGGAACGAGGGGCACTGAATTCTGCCTCCTGAAGGACTGAGGCAATTGTCCACTCAAGACCAGGAGGTGGGGGCACAATCAGTTGAGAAGCTCTAGAGGGAAAAAGACCAAAGACTCAAGACACATGATTGAGGCAAAATGCTTTCAGCTCACACTGATTCGTATGGAACTGGCCACTACAAATGGGGCTGAAATCACGGTTCATCCAAGGGGATTTCACAAGGCTGCTTAATGGTGAATGCCTAAAAAAAAATTGGATTTATCCATGATGCAGCCATTTAAAAATGAAATACACGTGTATTGACCAAGGAAGATGTCAATAACATATTAGTAAATGAGGAAAAGTCAACTGTGGAATACCTTTTATTTCATATTCTCATTTTTTAAATTAAAGATACTATGTTTTTGCTTTTTTTTTTTTTTGGCCAGGGCTGGGTTTGAACCTGCCACCTTCAGAATATGGGGACAGCACCCTACTCCTTTGAGCCACAGGCACCGCCCAAAAGCTGATATTTCTTTGGAACTTGTCACTAGCAAAGAACTGACTATGCATAGTTCCTTCTTAGAAAAATGCT
>NW_003852615.1:961140-970675 GCF_000181295.1 Otolemur garnettii
ATATGGGGCCAGTGCCCTGCTTATTTTTATATGAATATAGAAGAATGTCTGGAAAGTTAGGCACCAAACTGCACTCAGAGTTGGAGAATATGAGAAAGAACATTATTAAACGTCTTCACACAACTTGGCATTGTCTAAATGTTGCCCTAAAATGCATTACTTTTGTAATTGAGGGGCCTTAAATGTCAACTAATGTACTCCCTATTCCAGAAGTATGTACAATTATTATGTGTCAGCTAAATATAAAAGGAAAAAATGAAGAAAAGAGAAATTTTTTAAGTTAACCATTAATAATTTATCTGTAGCTTCAGCCTCATTCCCACGTAAGAGCTTCCCCTGGAAAGAAGTTTGTTGCATTGCTGGACTGTAATAATTCTTAATTGTTAGTAAAAATCATTCTATTTCTAAGCTAAAACCTGTCTGTCCTTTATTTGTTCTATTTCTACTCTCCAGACTGGCACTGTTCAATATGGCTCCCAAACACATGGATTATGAAGTATTTGAAATGTGGCTAGTCCAAACTGAGATAAGTTTTAAGTATAAAATGCACTCCACTATACAGATATACATACAGATTTTGAAGACTTAGTACCAAAAATGAATATAAAAATCTCACTGATAATTGTATATATGTTAAAATAATACTAATAAGATTTCATACAGAATTTTAATATCTAATATTTTAAATATACTGAGTTAAATAAAATACATTACATTAATTTTTTTTCTTTTTTTTTTTTTTTTTTTTTGGTAGAGACAGAGTCTCACTTTATTGGGCTTGGTAGAGGGCTGTGGCGTCACATAGCTCACAGCAACCTCCAACTCCTGGGCTTAAGTGATTCTCTTGCCTCACCCAGCTATTTTTTTGTTGCAGTTTGGCCAGGGCTGGGTTTGAACCTGCCACCCTCGGTATATGGGGCCAGCGTCCTACCCACTGAGCCACAGGCACCATCCAGATTAATTTTTCTTATTTCCTTTACTTTTAAAATGTGGCTTTTAAAAAAATGAACAGTTTAAAATTTATACATAAAAAATAAAATTTATACATATGTGGCTTGTATTTATTTCTACCAGATGGTATTACTCTAGAACATTACCTTTTCTTCATGTCAATTGATTTAATCTTTACTTATCAGAGTCACACCTGCAGTTTCTTCGATCATCTGCCAGCTATTATCTTGGTTTCTATAAACATAGGAATTATTGACACACAATAAGCACTCAATAATAATGTGCTACTGCTGAATTGAATCCTGCTTTGGAGGTGCTTTCCAGAAAGAGCTGTCATCAAAGGAAATGCTACAAGAGGACTTGGTGATTAAGGGGTCATTATTGTTCTCAGAAGCAACGTGCCCTTCGTGACGCATAGGACGGAAGTTAGATGGCATGAGGTTACAAAGTGAATAGGTAGTGATTAAGTGGAGGCCGTAATCTTAGATTCCTTTATTGGCAAAGATATAGAGATCATAGTTTAAGAGGTCTAGAGAACGTCTTTTCAAAATAAAGTATAATTTTTGTGAGTGGAGATATAATTTCTAAGCCTCATTCCATCATTACAACCACTTATCTCTCCGTTTCCTTTTTAGTGAGCTTTTAGCCAAAGAATGTTCACGTTGACATCAACAATTAGTAAGAGCTGGCCTAAAGATGGAAAATACCAAACTATTTAGCACATATTCCATTTAAGGCCACTTTCTTTGTGGTTTGGGCGATACACTGCTGACCAAAGAGCACCCAGCACATAGGTAGCCCTGATTCAAGGAGGTGGACATGGATAGAAGTCAAGGAAGAGGTAAGATTCAAGAATATGGGCTAAGAGCAGCAGCTCCCCCCTGTAATCCTAGCACTTTGGGAGGTCAAGATGTGAGGATCGCTTGAGGCCAGGAGTTCAAGACCAACCAGCCTGAGACTCCATCTCTATAAAAAAACAGAAAAATTAGCCAGATGTGGAGGTACACACCTGTAGTCTCACCTACATGAGAGGCTGAGGCAGGAGGATTGCTTGAACCCAAGAGTTGGAAGATATAAGGAACTATGATGATGCCACTGTACTCTAGCCTAGTGACAGAGCAAGAACTTGTCTGAAAATAAAATAAAATAAAGGCAGTACCTGTGGCTCAGTGAGTAGGGCACTGGCCCTATATACCGAGGATGGCAGGTTTGAACCTGGCCCAGGCATTGTAGTCACAGCTACTCAGGAGGCTGAGGCAAAAGAATCACCTAAGCCCAAGAGCTGGAGGTTGCTATGAGCTGTGACACCGTGGTACTCTACCAAGAGCAACAAAGTGAGACTCTCTTTCTAAATAAAATAAAGTAAAATAAAATAAAGATTCAGGAATATGATAATGGCAATTCCAACTAATAATTCAAAACATCTAAAAGTTTAGTAGTAGAAAACTTCATGACATTGATCTTGGCAATAATTTCTGTTATATAACACCAAAAGCACAGGCAACAAAAGCAAAAATGGACAAATGGGATTACATCAAACTAAAATGCTTCTGTTCAGCAAAGGAAACAATCAACAAAGTGAAAAGGCAAACCTACAAAAGGGGGAAAAATATTTGCAGACCGCATATCTGATACAGGGTTAAAATCTAAAATATAATAGAAGCTCTGTAAGTGGACCAGTCAAGGGATTATAACAAAGTGGTCACTATATGGAGATGGTCGACATAAGGAACTTCCATTGAGTACATGTGGTACATGTCCAGTTTATGAAAATGAGATCAACTTACTTAAGGAAGTGGTCAATGTAGAGAGGTGGTCAACTATTGAGGTTCTACGGTATAAGAATTCATACAGTTCAATGGAAAAACAAAGAACCCAATTAAATATTGGCAAAGGACTTGAATAAACATTTCTGAAAAGAAGATATGCAGGAATAAAAAGATGGCCAATGTCACTAACCATTGGGGAAATGCAAATCAAAACTGCATTACGATATCACTCCATACTTGTTAGAATGACTATTACAAAAAAGCAAAGAAAAATAACAAGTGCTGGCAAGGACATAGGGAAATTGAAACTCTTGTGCATTGCTGGTTAGAATGCAAAATGGTGCAGCTATTACGGAAAACAATATGGAGGCTCCTTTAAAAAAATCAAAAATAGAACCACCTTATGATCCAGAAATTTCACTTCTGGAATTTATTCAAAGAAAATAAAATCACTATCCCAAAGATATGTCTGCACACCTGTGTTCATTGTAGCATTACTCACAACAGCCAAGATGTGGAAGCAATATAAACATCCAGCACCAGATGAACAGACACCTAAATGTCCATTTGTCAATAAATGGATAAAGAAAATGTGTTATGTGTATACAGAGAGTACCAAAAAATGTATACACATTTGAAGAAAGGAAAAAAACTGTATTAAAATTGTAATACTCAAGTCATGTTTGACTTCTACTATGCCGAGAGATGCAAGATATGATATGCAAGATAGCAAATGGTTATTAGTATACATTGAGTATTACAATTTTAATACAGATTTTTCCACTTTCTTAAAATGTGCATATGTTTTTGGTACAACGAAATATTTTTCAACCTTCAAAAATTCTGTCATCTTCTAACAAAGATGAATCTTGAGGACATTAAGCTAAGCAAAATAAGCCAATCCCAGAAGGGAAATACAGCATGACTCTCTGTATAGGAGGTGTCTTAAGTAGTCTTATAGGAGCTGAAAGTAGAATGGTAGTAGCCAGGAGCTGTCATGCGGGAGAAACAGGCAATTGCTTTTCAATGGGCATAAACTTCAATTATGCAAGCTGAAAAAGTTCTAAATAACTACTTTACAACATTGTGCTGGTTAAAATAGTGTTTTGTACACTTAAAATTTTGTTACGAGGCTAGATATCATGTTATATTTTTATCATAATAAAAAATAATATATTGGCTTCTTCATGAGTTAATCTGTGACTTTTTCCTCCTGAAATTCATTGTTGAGTGCCACTGGCATATAAATACTCAAACTGATGACATTGCTCAATGCCTTATAATGGAATTGAATAAAAATTTGGATTAAAAGATAAACTTTAAGACATACATAATAAATGCACTGACCAAAAGCTAAAAAAAGTCTAAAGTTTAATGATTTCCTTTGGTGGATGGAGGCAGTCATTAATTAAATATGGAAATATTTAAATAAAAATATTTTTATATTCAAAATATTAGCAGGTATTTCCTGCTAATGTCAAACTTTTCTTACATCTGCATTAAAATAAAAGTAATTGTAGTTTTCATGGCAGCTAGAACTCCTTTTATGGGAATAATTGCTTTTGTTGTTGAAAAATATTTTGTTGAACTGAGTTAAGCCTCATGAGCCTTGGCATTGGGTGGTACGAAAACTTTGTAGGAAGACAGAATTTGCTCTGTCTAATGGAGACACTCAGGGGATCACCAGGAAGAGTGGAAAATAGAGGAAGAGAAAGAGCCCAACCAGAACGATGACTTGCCATATGTGATCTGACCTGTCCCGGGACCCATAATTCTTTAGGAAAATCTGCCCCCAAAAAGTATTTATGCATCACATTCTTATGAAGTCTAGTGAGTTTGGCTGCATTTTAAAAGCAAGATAGGTTTGTAAAATTATCATTTCTAAAATAAGCCAGATGTTATTTCTATCATCTGAATAAAATGCCAAATTAGTGAAAACAGGTTTATTGCAATGATATGGGGCCACGTATTTCTATTTACCTAAATTAGCCAGAAAATTAAAGAAAGGTAAATATTTGTATCTAAATTATGTATATTTTTTAACCATAATTCAACCGTACTACACGATTCGTTTTTCCAGGGTTTTGTGTATGTGTATGTTTTGAAAGGGACCCAATACTAAGTAATGTATGGACCTTTTGTATGCTTGTAAGTTTTTGGCCTTCAGAAAGACAAACTCTTTTTGTATTCCTGGACTGTCAAAATTTCATGTAGCAACCATCTCCATTTGCCAAGTTCAGATGCCTCCCGGAGCAGGGAGTTCAAAGTCCAAACCATCCTGAATGCAGCAAGTGGTAGGCAAAATGTAAAACAGATCTATTTGGGGACTTTCCAGCTCACTTTTCTTCAACTCTTCCTTTTAAGGTTCCTGCCCAAGACCTTTATCAATCATCTGAGGTAGCTTAATTCTAAAACTTAAGAGAATAAAATCATCTCATTAAACTAATTCAAGCTGAAAGATTTGCTAGAATTAACTAAATTCTAGGGGAGAAAGTAGTCACTGCTAAGCATGAAGCAATGAATCAGAAATAACAGAATATCCAATGCCAGGGACAAGCCAAGGAGAGAAGTGTATGTAGTACAGTGAGTCAGTTCCACACAGTTGACTACCTACTATCCTATGCTTGGTCTAGTCTTGAGCCTTTGGACATCTCTTGCATTTCAGGAATAATAATAATAACAAAGGAGAAAATATTCAGTTTTGAAAGATCAACATTTTCTATAATAAAAATACTTCTTCATTCTCTTATTTTGAGCAACAGAAGAATAAACCAATAAAGCTGAACTTTCTTGGGTTTCATCAGCACAAAGAAGCCTCTTATGTGTGTCATCAGTAACAAATTAGTTTGGTTATGTGATTAGCCTGAGAAGTAGGCAAATCAACAAAGTATCTCAGAACACCAGAACTCCCCAGAGCTGGAGAACTCCTCTGGGAAGCAGAGGCTATGTCTTTATATTTCACCCAAGTGTTTGATCCTGAGTGTTGCTCAATACAATTTGCAGAACATGTTCTCTCAAGCATCATGTGTAAAGCTTGCCACCCAATGCAGGCATGAATCCCTGCCACAACATATAAAGATCTCTACTCAAGTAAAAGTGTCTTGAAATTAATATTTTGCTCACCAGTGTCTGGCACCTGGCAATAGTAAGATCTAAAAAAAATTGGAAAAAAATTTGTAAAAATATACTAATTGGTCAAAACAATGGACCAACAGTAATGAGATTAAATGGAAAAGACATGTGAAGTCCAGAATTTTGTACAATATATGAATTTGCACTGTGAATAAGTAGAGGATTAGACTAAAGCACAGACTGGGGAGACATGATAGAGTTCTTTATATATCTGAGGGGCGATCTCATGCAAAAGGGGCCAGACTTCATCTGTGCAGCTCCAGGAAGCAGCGTGGAAGCAATGTGTTGACGTTATAAGGTAATATTAGAAAGGCTTTCTGATAATTAAAGACGAACACTGGAAGATACTACTTGTATTCTTATAGTCTACTTATTGATTCTATACAGTAGAACACCAAAGATTGTTTTCACTTAATTTTAGGATTATGTATGCATAATTCCAAAAAATGAGTGAAAGTTCAAATTCCATTCAAACATAACATGAATTGAATTTTTAGTCCTTTCATTCAGCTGCCTTGGTGTCATACACGGTCACACTTAATTCCCCCTCAGCAGTCCTGCTTATTGAACATTCCTAGTAATGGAGCTTTGGGCATCCTCAAACTACGGCCTGCGGGCCACATGAGGCCCACCTAGGACATTTATCTGACCTACCGGGTGTTTTTGCCACCACTGCCTGTCCTGCTTAGCAGCCAACTCATCCCGGGGCCCGCAGTCCAGCCCTCCAATGGTCTGAGGGACAGTGAACTGGCCCCTTGAGGACCCATGGACTAAGTCATTGATTTCTGAGGCAACCCATTCCATTTCTAAACACCACGTAAAAATTTGTAAAAATAAACACCATGCTTACCAGAATAATGACATCCCCCCTAAAGGTTCCACGTCCTAATTCCTCAACCTATGAATATGTTACTTTATATGGCAAAAGGTACTTTCCAGATCTGATTAAGTTAAAGATTTTGAGGTGGGGAGATTATCCTGGATTAGTCCCATGGGCCCAATATAACCATAGAGTCCCTATAATAGGGAGATAGGAGCATCAGAGTCAGAGAGCTTGGAGGTGCTACCCTGCTAGCTTTGATGATGGAGGGAGGAGTCACAAGACAAGGAACATGGACAGCCTTGGAATCTGGGAAAGGCAAAGAAACAGTCTCCTAGAGCTTCCAGAAGAAACTCAGCTCTCCAACATCTTCATTTCAGACCAGTTAGACCCACGTCAGTCCTCTGACCTCCAGAACTGTAAGATGAGGAATGTGCTGTTTTCAGCCACTAAGTTTGTGGTGATTTGCTACCACAACAAAAGAAAACTAATGTATCGTTTACTGAACCAGAATGGTTTTCCCCAAAGTTTCCCATCATTGGTCTCCTTTACGTATGACAGCTCTTCAACTATTTGAAGACCAAAATCTTGCATAACCAAAACATTCCTTCTCCTTTCCGTCTTTCTTTTCTTTTTTTCCTTTCTTTTCTTCTTCTTCTTTTTTTTTTTTTTTTTGTTTAAGAGAGACTGCTCTGTCACCCAGGCTAGAGAAGAGTGGCCCAATCACTGTAACCTCATACTCCTGGGCTCAAGTGATCCTCCAACCTCAGGCTTCTGGGTAGCTGGGACTGCAGGTGCACACCATCACACCTGGGTAATTCTTTTTTCACTTGTTGTAGTGACTCAGTCTCACTGTGTTGCCCAGGCTTGTCTCAAACTCCTAGCTTCAAGTGGTCCTCTTGCCTCAGCCTCCCAGTGTGCTGGGATTACAGGTATGAACCACCAGACCCTAATTTTGCTTCCTTAATTTCTTCATCCTTTTCCCATAGGACTCTGCTCCTATTTGATTCACTTTCCTATTTGCTGTATTCTGCCTTTTAGATCTGTGACTTAGAATTCTGTTATCCACATGTCATCTGCAAGCACATTGTTATAATCTCTGGAGGCAGCAAAGCTTGCTGACGTAAATCATTTGGTCCAACCTCTCATTTCCCTTTACCTTTTACTGACTGCAGATGGAGAATGTACCACACCACACTAAGTGTTTTGGTGTTTAATCATTTGAGTTAGAGGCCAGGCATGGTGGCTTGTACCTACAATCCTAGCACTTTGGGAGGCTGAGGCAGGAGGATGGCTTGAGCCCAAGAGTTCAAGATCAGCCTGGGCAACATAATAAGACCTTATCCCCACAAAAAATTTAAAAATTAGCTGGGTGTGGATGTGGATGGGTATAGGCCCAGCTACTCAGGAGGGTGAGATAGGAGGATAGCTTGAGCCCAGGAGTTTGAAGTTGCAGTGAGCTATGATGATGGCACTGCATCATCAGGGTAATGGAGCAAGACCCTGTCTCAAAAACATAGTGATAACTTGGCTTAGACACAGAACAAGTCATTCTTCCATTAACAGAAAAGTTCTGGCCAGGTGTGGTAGATCATACCTATAATCCTAGCACTTTGGGGAGCCAAAGCAGAAGGAATGATTAAGGCCGGGAGTCTGAGACTAGTCTCTGCAATATGGCAAAACCTCCATCTCTATAGAAAATATTAAAATTAGCCAGGCATAGTGGTGCTTGCCTGTAGTTGCAGCTACTCAGGAGTCTGAGACAAGAGGATCACTTGAACCCAAGAATTCAAGGCTGCAGTGAGCTATAATTATGCCACTACACTCTAGCCTAGGTGACAAAGTGAAACCCTGTCTCACAAAAAAAAAAAAAAGAAGAAGAAGAAGAAGGAAAAGAACAGAGAAAGGTTCTGTGAAACTTTCTAAGATATGGTCATAGAAAGAAATTGAATTACTAAAATTAGTTGACAATTAATCATGCATGCTTTCTCTCCTTGAGAAAGTAAACACCATTCTGGTTTCTGATTCTTTGTGTAGGACCAAGCCTTGTTTTCCTTTCTCTTTTTCATTCTCTCTTGAAGGTTGTAAGATCTGCTCTTCATTCTTCTTAAAATGATTTTTAATTTGTTTTATAATTTTCTTTCTTCCATTTGTCTGTTTTCTCAGAGGAGATCTTAGTTCACTTGGACCGTTTGTCTAATTTTCTTCTTTTGTCCTTTGCTTTCCAATTTTTTCTTCTGGTTTGTTTGTATGTTTTGCTGTTGTTATTCTGTGATCCGGGTAATGTACTGTATCAGTTTGCTAAGGTTATCGTCATAATACCACAGAATGGGCAGTGTAAACAACAGACATTTATTTTCTCACAGTTCTAGAGGCAGGAAGTCCAAGGCCAAAGTCCCAGCAGAGTGAGCGTCTAAGCCTTTCTCCTGTGAAGATGGCCACTCCCTTCTGCCTCTTCCCAGAGCCATCCCTGTGTGCACACACAGCGCTGGTGTCTCTCTTCTTACATGGATACCAGTCATCTTGAATTAACACCTGTCCTAATGGCTTAATTTTAACTTAATCACTTTTTAAAAGCCCTATCTTTGAATATAGTCACATTCAGAGTCCTGGGAATTAGGGTCCAACATACAGATTTGGGGAGGGACACAATTCAATCTGTAATATTTATTCCACCTTTAAACCAAAACTTAAGGCTTAATTATTAATGTCTGCTGTGATCATTTTGATATTTGGAAGTCTTTTTTATTCTCTTTATATTCATTTTTATAGCATGCTGCTCGTGGGTTGATCATCTCTCTGAGAACCTTAGATTGGTCTCTTTTTATCCTTCTTTGTCTTTGTTTCCTCTAAGTTCATTTCA
>NW_003852615.1:970695-976070 GCF_000181295.1 Otolemur garnettii
ATCTTTGGCTGCCCATTCATTCATATTAAAGAGGTACTTATTTAAGACACTGAAAAGCTGAGTAGAAGCTCTGTGGAAACAGGTAAGACTCGATGGTGGACTCCACCATGGCTGCTCAGGCTGTCTGCCAGCTCATGTTGTTGGGTCAAGGGAAAGAGCACATTAAGGGGACAAGAGATGAGCAGTGAGCTGTCACCATGAGTACAAGGGGGACAGCATGGCAGCCTTGCTTGCGACAGTCCCCTGTATGACGGGCCCCTCAAGTTTTAAGGAATTCAATGAGCATGAAGAAGGGTTCAACAGCAATGGTGAGAGGTGGCTTTTTCACATGGTCCAAAGAAATGAGAAGCTTCATGTTAGCATAAAACTCATAGTTCAACCAGAAGCTAAGGGGAAGGGGACTTGACAGGACAGAACAAAGAGTGGCCTTCCTGACGCAGCAACCGTAGGACGGGCAGCATCATACTGAAAACTTTTGAGATACTCCACACAGGCCATCAAATGTTTATCACTTTACTTTGCCTCTATTCTCTGCTACCTTCGTGTAGGGAGAGATGCAAGCAAGAACTCATTCTGTATTGTAATTTAGTATCAAAATTCTAAATCAGAGGGGAAAAATCAATTTTTAAGAGACTATTCCAAATCAAGGCTAGTCCCCATAACCTTCAGTCAGTTGTAATAACATTTTGTATTTGTTAAATAGAAAATTTTCCACTTGACTGTTCAATTAATATGCTTTGCAAACATTGTTTCACTCTCTAAATTCTTATCAGAACTGTGAGGGAAACGACTTCCTCCATCCCTTGAGGGCACTTGGTGGTAAAAACCTTGCCCAGATCAACAAGCCCCAGAGCAAAGGACGGTTCCATTTCCTTAGAATCTCATTTTTTTTCCCTGCCACACGGAGTGAAAAATGGGCCTCAAGTATCATCTGACAGGGCAGAGCTGCCAAAATCCACCAAAAGAAAAGATCAGTAAAGAAGCAGCTGCCTTCAAGTCTTTTCTCATTAAACCTGGAGGAAATAGGAGGGATACAGGGCTCATCCTATTCAATGCCTTCCTCAGGTCCCCTGTCTCCCTCCACCCCCCATCCCTGCACCCCCAGGTTCCTCAACCTGAAATTTTTTTTAATTGGGAAAAACATATCTTCGGTCCTATTACTAAAGACGTAGCTGAGAATGTAAATACCCAGAGATTAGAAACCACATCGACTTTCAATCACACAAGATTCTTGATTGGGAAGAAAGGAAAACCATGTCTTACTTGTGCTTTATTTTATTTTTCTATAAAAACCAAAAGAGGCAGGGGGAAACCTGGAGAGGAAGAAGCTGGGAGCATGAGGGCATGCTCGTTTTCAAACATCAGCCACTTCACCATTTTGCTTGGGGCCCAGCTCAGCAAAGGGGGCTGGTACTCACGCAGGGACAGAGGACTATGACAAACAACCACCAGAGTTCCTCAGAATCAGGAAACCAAAAAGCCATAAATGGAAAATGCTTGTACAGACTACACTTTTGCTTTATTCTTTTTATTGAGAGACAGTAATAAAGTTTTGTTTTTTAAAACAGCTTACCTACCCCCAATTCTTTAAAAAAAATACAGAGTATGAGATTTCAAAGAACATTTTGAACTAGGATGTGGGTTGTTCTCTGCTAACTAGAGTTTTGCAAAGAGCTTTACTTCATTAAAAAGCAACTTTAAGAGAATAGAGCCCCCACTGGAATAAAGACTTTATCAAAGATAAAGCCTCTGAGAGCTTGCTTTGATTCCTGAAATCCCCATCAGAAGTCACTGCTTGGGATTCCTGGATCGAAAGCATTATTACCATGCCTGTACCTTATTACAGAGACCTGTGGTCCCATTCTAGTGCTGGCACTTACAACGTACCTGACCTTTGGCCAACTTATGTATATTACTAGGGTTTCTTCATTCTCCTACATGTGAAACTGGCAGGATTCTCAACTACAGCACAAAATGTACTCACCCTCGGATGTCCGGAAGACTGCTGAGATAGCCCAAAGGGGACCGGGAGAAGGGAGGCTGACATGCATGAGAAGTTGAAAATAACTCTTATAAAATCACTTATTCTCAGAGAAGAGAGGCCTTCACATAAAATGCTTGGCTTGATAACAAAGCTTCAGTGTTGAAAGGGTGGGCAGATTTTTAGGTGATACAGCTAGTCAAATTTTCCAGTGGTCCAGGCCCCATAGACTCCTGATGATATCAAGAAGAAAGTAACTGAAAATACAAACAGAAAAAATTAATACGAAGACAGAAAAGAGCTTCTCACCATGGCAGGAAAGAAAATAAAGTGGTTTGGGTGCACTATAGAAGCCATGTTGGTAATGGGTCCGTGAATGGCATTGTCACTGTAAACGTCCAGCCTCCATGACGGAAGGTGGCAGCTGGCAGTGGGAGCAGGGAATTTCCCAGCACCTTCCCAAAGTCACCACCAGGTTCTTGGCACCTTTGCATCTGCCTCACCAGAATCAGCAGACCCAAGAGCAAATGGTCATGCACAGCCAAGACAGCGAAGAACACAGCAAACGGTGCACTCAGAACGCTGCCCGTGAGCCAAGAGACGCAATCCCGGAGACTCTGCACATCGGGAAGAATGCATTTATGTTGTGCTCCCCTTTTTACCTTCAAGCTGGGATGGCCTGCAAAAAAAAGTGAGATTCAGTCATAGAACAGTTCACCAGGGCAGAGGAGTTAATGTTTGTTATTACCTACAACATATTAATATTAGGTACTGTGGTAAGTATGTTGATATATATCGCCTTTAATCTTTAAAACAACTATACAGATGAGGTACTTTCATCCCCCTTTTAATTAACAGTGAAGCAACTGAGCTTCAGACTTCTTAAATTACCTTCTTAGGATTATGTCACCTAAGGGCTGCGCCAGGTTCACATGAATGCAGAGTTCTTGCTCTATCATTTTATTTGCACTTGTGGAGGAAAAACATCTTCCACCATGACTCTTACCAAATGGATAACATCAGAACATGACTGATCCACCACCATTCTCCAGTAAGTATTGGCTCCTGAGTATTCTCTGTTAGCACCCCAAGTTGTCATTAAATATAAACAACTCTAATTTAGAGACCTAGTCATGTTATTTTTACAAAAAGCATTTTATGTGCAGGAAGGAAAATAGAGCGAAAGAGAATAGTTACCAGATCCCAGTGACAGCTGTGAATCCTCTTATCTACACCATCAGTGAAATTCTGGAAGGGATCCTTACAGTGACAGGGAATGAAATGAACTTGGCCTCGGGCCTAGTTAAGCTTCTTGTCAGTGCTCTTTATTTGAGATCTTGTGTCCCTGGGAAACAATCTATCCCATTGCATTCAACATTCTTTGACCTGAGGTAAATAACTCCTGTTTGAGACAAGCACATATTTCAGTAATCCCAGGATCTACCTCTAAATTCCACGCAGCATTGATGCAGTAATACCCCTGAAGTCAAGGAAACTTTTCCTTTGTGTGATGTGTACATAGAAACAAAGTCCCGAGGGGGGGGGGGCACCTGTGGCTCAGTGGGTAGGGCACAAGTCCCATATCCTGAGGGTGGCAGGTTCGAACCCAGCCCTGGCCAGCTAAAACAGTAATGACAACTGCAACAACAACAAAAAAGCCAGGCATTGTGGCGGGTGCCTGTAGTCCCAGCTACTCAGGAGAATCGCCTAAACCCAGGAGTTGGAGGTTGCTGTGAGCTGTTATGCCACAGCACTCTACTGAGAGTGACGAAGTGAAACTCTGTCTCAAAAGGAAGGAAGGAAGGAAGGAAGGAAGGGTGGCACCTGTGGCTCAAAGGAGTAGGGCGCCAGCCCTATATACCAGAGGTAGTAGGTTCAAACCCAGCCCTGGTCAAAAAAATCACAATTTAAAAAAAAGAGAAAGAAAGAAAGTGTGTGTGTCTGTGTTTTCACTAGAAAAGAAGATACAGAAGCTAAAGAAAGAAATGTTAGTCCCTCAGTGTCTGACAGACATCTCAAATTTGTCTGAGGCAAAGCTGACCTCCCCAGGTTGTCCCCCATCCTGCTCCTCTTCCTGGGTGTCCTGTCTCAATGAATGGCCCCAACATCTACCCAGTTTCCCAAGTCTAAAAGCAAACATCAAAAGTGGTTTCTCCCTCCCTTTCCACTCACGTCTAGTCAATCACTAAATCCTCTTGTTCCTACCTTCTAATTATTTCTCAATCCCTCCCTTTCACTTCATCCCCACTTACATGACCTGAATCAAAGTCACCATTATTTCTTTCCTAATTTGTGCAAAAAATTTCTCAACTGGTCTCTTGCCATCATATGTATGTCCCCATTAAACCACTCTCTAAAGTACATCAATAGGAGGCTGTTTATTTTAAATTGCCATAAAATATACCTAACATAAAAGCACCATCCTAATCATTTTCACGTGTGCATTTCAGTGTCATTAAGTATGTTCACTTTGTTGTGCGACCTAAACTGCCCTCTGTCCACAGAATCCTTTTCATCCTAAAAAACTAAAATTCTATGCTCATTGAACCACAGCTGCCTGTATCTCCCCTCACCCTCCCATCCCATGGAAACCATCCATCTACTTTCTGTCTCTAGGAATTTGCCCACTCTAGGTACCTCATTTAAAGGGACAGCACTTGTCCTGTCATGACTGGGATTTCACTTACCATATGTCTTCAAGAGTCATACATATTATAGCATGTGGCAAAATTCCCATCCTTTTTAGATGCTGAATAATATTTCATTGTTATGTATGTACCACATTTTGTTTATATGTTGGTTCATTAATGGAAATTTGGATTGCATTCATGTTGTTTTATTATTTGCATTTCCCTAAGACTAGTGATAAATTATCTTTTCTTTTTTTTGAGATGATTTTAATTTTTTTATAATTACTTTTTATTAAATCATAACTTTGTACATTGATGCATTTATGGGGTTCAGGGTACTGCTTCAATATACAATGTGAAATATTTACATTGAACCAAGTAACACATTCCTCACAATTATACTCATTTCTTAACAGTTTTGAAATGTACCATTGCATCATGCACATTGGGTGAGGTCCCCCCGAATACCTTCCCTTCTCTCCTCTCCCCACCTCCCCCCTTCCAATAAGTTATCTTTTCGTATACTTACTAGTCTTCTGTGAATCTGCTTTGGAGAAATGTCTGTGCAAGCTCTGTGCTCATTTTTTTGTTTGTTTGTTTGTTTTGTCATTGTTAAAAATAGTCTTATTTTTCTCTTCCACTATGATTTTTAATTTCCAAATATAGTTGTATAAAATTTTTCCTTATAATTTAAGGCCATATTTAAGGTGCATAAAAGTTAAGGACTGTTAGATCTTTTTAGTACGCTGTTCCTTTTATCAAAA
>NW_003852615.1:976448-990488 GCF_000181295.1 Otolemur garnettii
ACTAAAAATAGAAAAATTAGTTGGGCATTGTGGTGTGCAACTGTAGTCCCAGCTACTCAGAAAGCTGAGACAAGGGGATCACTTAAGCCCAAGAGTTTGAGGTTGCTGTGATGCCATGGCATTCACAGGGTGACTGGGTGAGGCTCTGTCTCAAAAAAAAAAGGATATAATAATGGACAGGAAAGAAAGTCCCTGCTCTCACAGGGACAATTAACCTGTTCACATTTACTATGATCACTGTTACATGTAAGTGTCCTTGTTCCTAGTAAATTATCTTGTATTTTCTCCTTTCTCTGCCTTTTCTTGGTTTCTATTCTTGGTTCCTCTCCCAAGTTCTTTCATGTTAACCTAGTTTCCTTCATGTGTTGCCGTTGGATGTCTTGGAAAGGACCGTTATCTACACTCTAATCTTATTCTTTTAATAACTGCCTTTAAATTTTCATCACATGTTCTTAAATACATTTTTCTAAGAAGGTTCAAATGTATTCAGTATTTCTGCCTTCTTCTTGAACAAGATAAGAGGCTTAGAAGGCTTTTGAGTCCCTCAGTATTTCTCCCTCACACTGACCACGGAATTCTCAGTGAAATTTTAGTTCCAGCTTGTTTCTATCCTAATTTTTCCCCATTGTTGTTTTGAAAATAAATAAATATTTTAATTCACCAGTATGTTTTGTCAACTTGTTTGCTTACCTTTACTTCTCACACAGTATATGCTTTAGCATTTCTTTCAGGGAGGTTATGTGTGTGACAAATTCCAGCATCTTTGCAGTCTGAAAAAATTCTTCACCCTAACTCCAAATGTGTAATTTAGGATAAAAAATATTTCTGTATTAAAAGATTTTCCTCAGAGATTTTTAGCTATGACCTTTTTGTTTTATGGTGTCTAATAACATTAATAAAAATATGACATTATTTTAATGCTTATTCTTTTAGTCTATATTATACCTGTCACAGAATTTATGGTGTTCCTGTTATGTTAATGCCCCCAAAGTGTTAAACATTATATCTAGATACGGGGGAGGGAGTTAGTCTCATTATGTCATGCAATTTTTTCAACTTAAGGGTTAATATTGGTCCTTCCTTCCAGGAAATTCTCATTAACATATTGTATATTCAAAATTGTCTCCTGTGTATTTTATTACATGTATGTTGGGTCCTCTGAATCCATTCTCACACTCTTTTAACTTTTCTTTGATATTTCTCTTCTCTATTTCTTCATGCTACAGTTAGTGACTTCTTCCTGCTGTTATTCAAGTTTACTAATTTGTTCTTCAGCTTATTTTACAATTGCCATTTCCTACTGTGTCTCTTGGGTGATAATATAAGTACAGTATTTCTTTTAAAAGACTTTCTGTTCCTGTATTAGCTGTGATTCCCCAAGTATCTGTTATTTTGCTTATGGTGTCTTTGTGTTCTATCTTCTGAAATGTTTCTCCTCCTCAAATCCTTTATAATTTTTCTCTGTGTGCTCATCTTTCACAGGCTTCCCCTACTTGTGTTCAGAGCTGTGACAGCCTCCTGAGAAGTAGTCCTGGAGTGGCCTCATCCACAGCCCTGCATCAGGGATGGCACTAGACCAGGCCTGGAGCAGGTGTACAAAAGTATGCATCGTTTTCAGACCCAACTCCTGCATAGCAGAAAAACCCCAGGATTCTACTGAGTGGCCCCTGCAGCCATGCACATATGTCAGTCCTGTCCCCAAATGTTAAAAGGCTCTCGTCCTATAGTCACAGTCCTCTGGAAGCCCAGTGACTTTCAGCTTTCATTTCTACTGTGGAGTCCTCTCTACTTTCCTTCCCCTCATTTTGGGACAAACTTTTACATTTCTGATTTATGGATTATAAATTTCTAGTTTTTACTCTCCTTTCTTACAATGATACAATTCTAATATACTGCTATCATTTCTCTACAATCAGGTGGGAGGATGAGGTTTCTGCCTGCGTCCAATTTGCCATCTTCAGGTAGAAGGAGGGACTAGTCCAAACATAAATATGACTGCTCACACACACTTTTTGCCTTCAATGATCATGTGGTCAGACTTTCGCCAACCTCTTCAGACAAGTTGCTCACTGTTTCCTAACTCTAGGTCACAGTCATGACTTTATCTCCAGACATCTTCATGTATTGCTCACTCTGCATGAAAGACTCTTCTCCACCCATTTGTGCTGTCAACTATTAGTTCCCAACAAACCTGGGAGCCAATTCCTCCAGAGCGCTCTCCGTGACTTACAAAAATCAGATTGGGTGTCCTTCCTGAGAGGAGGCTTTGTACTTGATAGCCAAGGTACATGACTGTCACCCCCTGTGGCTGGGATCATGCATGCCTTTATGCCTGGCACAGTGACTAGCTCACAGAAAGAACTCGTCACAACATGCATGCAACCAAGAAAGAAAGGGATTAAGGACATCAGTAAGAACTGAAGGGAAAAAACATCTGGAGGTTAAGAATGTCTCAAACTATGGACTTTATTAATAAACATTTGACTCTTTTGAGCTGAAGACTTTGCAAACCACCTGCCCTTCTTTTATCCCAGCTAGTCTCTCTTGCTCACTCTTGGTTTTCAAATAGTGTACTTCTTTCTAAGTGGACTTCCCAACCGCATCACTTTGCTAGGCCATAACAAAGCACCACAAACTGAGTGGTTTAAACAGCAAGAATTTATAATTTATTATCTTGCAGTTCTACAATTTAGAAGGCCAAGATCAAGGTGTGTGCTGGGTTGGTTCCTCCTGAGGGCTATGCCTTTTGTCTCTGGTGGTCTTGGACACAGCGCGGCGGGTAGGTGGTCTTCTCCCTGTGCCCTCACAGCACCTCCCCTCTGTGCACCTCCTCTTTGCATGGAATTTTTTTATAGGGACAGCAGTCCTATTGGATTAGAGGGCCACCCTATCCCAGCATGACCTCATCTTAACGAATTATAGAGGGTAGTTAAAAAGTTTAAATTGCACACTATTTTAAATTGCACAGAGACTTTATGACCACCCTATATCTGCAATGACTGTGTTTCCAAATAAGGTCACATTCTCAAGTACTGGGGGTTAGGACTTCAACAGATGAATTGTGGGGCAAGGAGCATAACTGAATCCATAACACTGATCAAGATTTTGTGGCCAGTGTTCCTGTCCCATCGCCTTTAGATTCCTCTCAAATGTTAAAAGTATCTACAGAAGGGAAATTCAGACCTTTTGTTATTAATGTTACCTTCAACAGAAACAATGTTGATGATACAGGAAAGAGTAACTTCAACATACTCGCTTCTTGCAAAGCTGCTGTCTGCAAGGATAACAATAAGGACATAAAAACCCTGATGATATAATCAGTTACCAATCCAATGAGAAATCTTGATAAACTGTGTTTTACTCATCTGAATGCCAAAGAAAGAACTGCTTTTAAGGATAGTTTCCTTCACAAATAAGCCCCACTTAAGTGTTTATGTCAGAAGCTATTTATTCTCTAGAAACAGGTTTTGTCAAATAAGTGGAAAAGATTACTTTCAACTACAACGTTTTAGAATTCAATTACAGTGCCCAGAATTTTGAAGTCAGTAACAATTTTGTTATGGATCTTGGCACTATGGTTTTTAGCTATTGTTATTCTACAACACTATTAGTCAACCAAAGTGAACATTTCACTTAACTATCAGTAATTTTTCAGCAATAATGGAGATACAAATTTGCCTAAGGCAGGTAGGCTTTTGTTTAACAGCCGATGTACAGAATACTTATGCTGATAATCCAAAAACAAATCATCGTTCAAGATTCAAAACTAATAAACCTGGGAGAGGCCAGATGGACACAAAAATAATCTAAGATTTTTTACTCTCATGTTGGCATTGCTTTTTAAAAATAATAATAATCTAAGATTCTAGATTAGATTCTAGGTGAATTCAAAGCATTGTATCACCTCTCTTTTTCTTTCTCCTGGCCTGCCTTAAAGGGTATAATCTACCCAACACATGACTCCTTAGTATATGCCATAATCCCATGTCAGGACTCCCCCTGTCACCATGAGGACCAGCTCCATAAGATCTCTAACCTCCCCTTTCAAAGTCAGATCTCAGGCAATCATCAAAAATTATATTCAACTGAAATGTAATAATTCACTAATAAATATATTCCAAAAGAGATCCACACCTAGATCAAGGAAAAGAAGAAATATCTCTTGGAATTTTAAGTCAAGGGGGAGGTATTTTGAAAGGTTCAATTTCCCAGTAACCCTAAAAGTCATCCACTTTTTCTACAGGTAAGATTAAAACCTACCCACTATGTGCACCATTCAGGTACTTGGTGCTCCTGGTTGGGGTGGGGCAAGGGCACTGTTTCAGTTGAAGCCCAGATAACCCGATATGTGGCCTGGAAAGTGATAATTTGGGTTCATGTCTCCTGAAAGAGTAGAAGCTCAGCATACCTGGTACCTTTTTGTGTAATAACTATACAATATGGTCAATGAGACATATAATAAAATGAAATATGAAAGAGGGGGTAAGGAATTCAATTAATGCTACTCCCTCAAAAAGGAAAATGTTACAATAGGGAAGGAGAGAGCAGAATTCAAATAGCTCTAAATACTCAGCAAAGAAATTAACTGTGACCTATATAAGGGGTGCCCAATGTGACTTACCCAAGTCAAGCGATTCTTTTTTTTTTTTTTTTGCAGTTTTTTTTTTTTGGCTGGGACCAGGTTTGAACCCACCACCTCCAGCATATGGGGCTGAGGCCCTACTCCTTTGAGCCATAGGTGCTGCCCCAAGTGATTTTTTTTTCTGAGACTGAGTCTCACTTTTTCATTCTTGGTAGAGTGCCGTGGCATCATAGCTCACAGCAACCTCAAACTCTTGGGCTTAAGCAATTCTTTTGTTTCAGTCTCCATGTAGCTGGAACTACAGGCATCTGCCACAACATCTAGCTGTCTTTAGACTCTTGCTCAGACTGGTCTCGAACCTGTGAGCTCACACAATCTACCCGCCTCAGCCTTCCAGAGTACTAGGATTATAGGCATGAGCCACCACACCAGGCCAAGTCAAGTGATTTTAAGGCTAAAGACACAATCAGATTTTGCTTATGATGGGATAATCCACTGCCTAGGAATGTGTCTTGTTAAGATTATACACACACACACACACACACACACACACACTTAGATCACATTTGAGTTTGCCTCTAGATCAAACACCCAATTTATATGAAAAACAAAGGCTGAAGGAACTTCAAAGGAACTTTTTGTTCCTTTTGAAGGAACAAAATTCATACTGGGAAACTCTATAGAGCAAAACAATTCAATTTTTTCAACACATAAATGTCAAGAAAAAAGTAAAAGATGGAGGGAAAAACATACGTTAAAACAGATTTAAGAAGAATATCAACCAATCACAAAAATCTTATTTGGATACAAATTTAAACAAACTAAAAAAAAATCTGTATATAAGACAATTTGAATTTGAAGACTTTCTAAACAATTATATTAAGAAATTATTAGTAATTTTAAGTGAGAAAATGGCAATCTGAGTCTTTTTATTTTTAAGGCCTTATCTTCTAGAGACATGTGAGGACCCAAGTGGACTGTAAAATGACAGGGTGTCTGGGATGTGTTTCTAAACAACAACCAGGGTGGAAGGCAGTGACTGGAAATCTAGACAAAGGAAGATACATCAAAAATTAATAACTGCTGGTCAGGCAAGGTGGCCCATAATCCCAACATTTTCAAGGGCCAAGGGGGAGGACTATTTGTACCCAGGAATTTGCTACCAGCCTAGGCAACATCATAAGATCCCATCTGTATAAAAAATTTAAAAGTTAGCCAGGCAGAACCTGAAGTCCCAGTTACATGGGGATGGCTGACACAGGAGGATCACTTCAGCCTACAAGCTCATAACTGCAGTGAGCTATGATCAAACAACTGCATTCCAGTCTGGACAACAGAGTGAGACCATGTTGTGGGGGGAAAAAAGAAGAAGAAGAAGAATTAATAATTGTCAAATCTATTAAAGGTAATGAGTGTATTATTCTCATTACACTTTTCTGGCTCCTTTTGTATGTGCTTAAAATTTTCCAATCAAAATAGGTTAAAATATTGAATGAATATACAGTGAGGTTTTAGAGAAGAAAAAGAAAACTTGAAATAGATGTAGCCCATATGTGATTCACATGGTGTCAAGTCCAAATGCTAGTTGAAAAGTTTAGGCCTGGGGTCTCTGTTGATACAACATACTGCTTATAGTTTTATGTGCTCTGGATTTGGGAATAAATTGTTTTAGTCATCAGAATAATCTAGGAACATGTGTTGTTCCACCTGAAACAATCTGACACATAACCCTTATAATTTCAATTTGAAATTTATGACTGATTTGAGATTTTAATCTAAAAATAGTAAATCCTTTGACTTGTTTCTGAAGGGCATTTGAAAGCTGAGGACCTAGTTTACTAGAGTTGTAAGTTGTCTTATTACATATGCAAGAGTTGCTTAAGAACTTGGAGAGATAATACCACAAAAGACATTTGAAATGCTTAATAAAATCAAGATACTTCTCTTTTTTCTTAATGTTAAGGGAATTCAACTTACTAAATTTTTAATAGGGTCAAGTATTTAATTAACCTATAATCAAAAAACAAGCAGAGGTGATGATATCTAGAAAACCTCAAAGACTCCATCAAAAGACTCCTGGAATTTAATAAATAAATTTAGCAAAGTTTCAGGTTACAAAATTAATGTACCCAAAGCAGTAGCAATCCTGTACACCAATAAGAGTCCAGGTGAGAGTCAAATCAAAGAGTCAATACCATTCACAATAGCCAAAAAGCAAGAAAATGAAATACTTAGGATTATATTTAACCAAGGAGGTAAAAGCTCTCTTTATAAAGAGAACTATGAGACATTAAGGAAACAAATTACAGAAAAACATAAACAAATGCTCATGGACCAGTATAATCAACATTGTTAAAATGTTCATACTACCCAAAGTAATTTACAGATTTAATGCAATCCCCATCAAAATACCAATAGTATATTTGATAGACATGAAAAAAAGAATTCTATGCTTCATTCAGAACCAGAAAAGAGCCCAAATAGCAAAAAGAACAAATCTGGAGGCATCACATTACCAGGCTTCAAATTATACTACAAGGCTATAGTAATCCAAACAGCATAGCATTGTCACAAAAACACAGACAGACCAATGGGACAGAGCAAAGAATCCAGGTATAAAACCATCCACATACGCCATCGATCTTTGACAAAGCAGACAATATGCAATTGGGGAAAGAAGCCCCATTCAACAAATGGTGCTGGGAAAATTGGATAGCCACGTGTAGAAAGTTGAAACCAGACCTATACTTCTCACCACCCACAAAAATTAATTCAAGATGTATAAAAGACTTAAATTTAAAGCATGAAAACATAAGACTGCCTAAAGAAATATTGGAGAAACTCTAAATTGTCTAGGCAAACAATTTACAAAGAAGATCCCAATGGTAATCAGAGCAATGACAAAAATAAATAGGTGGGACTTGATTAAATTACAAGGCTTCTATACAACTAAGAAAACAATGAACAGACCAAATAGACAACCTACAGAATGGGAGGAAATATTCACAAGCTACACATCGAGTAAATGTATAATAACCAGAATCTACAAAGAACTCAAGCAAATCAGCAAGAAAAACACAACCCATTAAAAAGTGGGCAAAAGACACGAACAGAAGCTTTTCAATAGAAGATAAACAAATGGCCAATAAACACACAAGAAGTACTCAACATCAGTAAATCACAAGGAAAGTGCAAATTAAAACCAAAATAAGATATCACCTTACTCCAACGAGAATGGCTTTTATTAAAAAGTCCAAAAACAATAGATTCTGGTGTGGATGCAGAGAGAAAGGAATGTTTATACACTGTTGGTGGGACTGCAAATTAGTACAACCTCTACAGAAAACAGTATGGAAATTCTTCTAAGAACTAAACTCAGACCCACCATTCAATCCAGTAATCCCACTACTGGGTGTTTACCCAAAGAAAAAGAAGTCATTTTATCAAAAAGACACCTGCGTGGGAATGTTTGTTGCAGCACAATTCCCAATTGTAAAGATGTGACATCAACCCAAGTGTCCATCAGTTCACAAGTGGATTAACAAAATGTGGTAGATGGATACTATGGAATACCATGCACCATGAAAAAGGATAAATTAAGGCCTTTTGCAACAATTTGAATGAAAGTGGAGACCATTATCCTAAATGAAGTATCTAAAAAATGGAAAAACGAACACCATATGTAATTGCTATTAAAAATTGGGAATAAAAAATAAATAATAAAAATTGGAACTACACTGATAAGCAGACACGTGCGAAGAAAGAAATAAAACTCAGTGGAAATCAAGTAGCAAGGAAGGTGGAGGAGGGGGTAAGAAAAAACCTACCTAACGAGTAGGATGAACACCGTCTGGGTGAGACGGGCACACTTATAACCGTGACTCAAACATAACAAAGTCAATACTTGTAACCAAAAATATTTGTGCCCCCCAAATATTTTGATATTTAAAAAAAGAGAGAAAAAATATTTTAATGTAACAGAATATGAAAAGTTCATTGATAGTGATTTCGGAGTCCCCATTGCAACTAGTGTTGAAGAAAGTGTTACTTGTCAAAGGTTGGTGTAGTACTGAAGAAGAATATCTACCATTATCTACAAAGCTAGTATTATTTGTACAAAAACAGATTTTCTTTCTAGACTAAAGAAATTAAAACAACATATTTCAATAGATTAAATGGAGAAGATAGGAAAATCAAGCTGACTTCTATTTCTCCAGAAAGATTTGCAAAAATAATGGGTTAATGGTGCAAATATACGGTTTGATAGAAAAAAGAAGACCAACTGCTAGTCCAGTAGGATGACTATAGTTTACAATAATCTATTGTCTATTTATTTCAAAAGAGCACGAAGAGAAGAATTTGAATGATGCGTAGCACAAAGACAAATACTTAAGGTGATGGATATCACAAATACTCTGATGTGATTTTTACAAATTATATGAATGTATTAAATTATCACATGTACCCCCAAACTATATACATCTATTGTACTTTAATAAAAAGATTAATGCTACATGTCACACTAAAAAAAAGCAGAAATAATCATTCTTTCAATGAAAAATGTGTTCACTTTGTAAATAGAATATAAATTTAAATGTTGAACTTCAAAAGTTTAAGAAAAACGAAGTTTTTTAATTGGTAACTTTAATGAGTTGAATACTAATTTAAGATCCAAGTAACTACAAATAGTCCTTCCCAAACACAAAAGCCTCACCCAGACACTAAAAAACGGAAATGACACTGTGATTGTGACTTTGCACAGACAAAATCAGAACAGACTATCTTAAAAACACTCCTAGTTAGCAAAGAAAGAGCAAAGGGGATGTTTTAGAACACACATCCTCATGAAGTTGGGTTTCTGTGAGATCATAATAAGCAAAGAAGAGAACAAGGAAAACGTTCAGCTTTCTGACATGAATAATGTGAAATGAATAATTGGACTGATTTGTTTTTAATTTTCAGGATCAGATTAACAAATGAAACTAGATCAGCATTTTAAAAATTCAGAAAAAGGACCAGGCGTAGTGGCTCACACCTGTAATCCCAGCACTCTGAGAGGCCGAAGTAGGTGGATTACCTGAGCTCACAGGTTCAAGACCAACCTGAACCAGAGCAAAACTTTATCTCTAAATAGCCGAGCATTGTGGCGGGCACCTGTGAGCTATGACGCCACAGCACTCTATGGAGGGCAACAAAGTAAGACTCTGTCTAAAAAAAAAAAAAAAAAAAGATCCAATAGAGATTTGTGAAATAAATTTAGTGATTCACTATGTCACATAACAAGGTGAAATACTGTTTCATAAAACTTTTATTTTGGTTGTGTTTACTAAGTAGCTAGACACGTGTTTGTTATTGTGGATAGTGTTCAAATCAGTTTGAAAGCCATGGCTATCAAATTCGAGGCCTATTTTAAAGCCTGTAGCTTTTTTTTCCCTAAAGTGTAATTGTGTGTTTTTCCTAACTAAAAACATAAAACCATGTTTTTTCATTGTTCCATTAAAGAAATGATATATTTTTTTAAATGACCTATAATCTTATCATTCATTTTGTTGTAGAAAAAGGATAGACGTTTTTATCCACCAAAATTTCTCTTAAAGAATTGCATATGGGGGAATAAAATGAGATACTTGAGATAAAAGCTCAAATCTCAAGAGGCCCTAGTTGAGCAGACCCGTCCTGCGTGAGACAAGGGAAGGAAAGTTTCTGTTGCTCAGAGTAATGAGAGAGGAATTTAAGGACAAAATGAGAGTGAAGCCAGTAATGTGGTACAGGGTGTGGGTGCTACAACATGACTTTTCCCCCAGGACTCCCTTGGTCACTCTAATAAAATTACTAAACTCATAAAATTCTTGGGGATGAGGGAATTTTTACAGGAACTAATGAAATTTTCAATTTCGTGGTATTGAACATGAGTACAATAGCACAAGAAAAGGTGGGAATGTGAAGGCAGGAAGGAGCCTAAGGAAAGTATCCTCAAGAATTAACAAATGTTTTCAGGACTGTTTTTTCAGACTCTTTCAAAACCAAGATACTGGCCAGGTATAATCAAACATATCCTTGAGGAGTAGGGGACTTGTAGTGTCACAGCCTTCTAAAACAGGTATGCCAGTGTGTGTATAAAACAAACATGCGTATACATCCACTTTTTACCAGAGAGAAATAATTCTGTGCATGTTACTTTGTCATCTGGCTTCTTTGCATGTCATTTTTTTATGTCAAAAAACACAGATTTGGAATAAATAACTTGTGGAATAAATATAGAATAAATAACCTGTAGTATGTTCATACAATGAAATATTTACAGCTATTCATATCAACAAGGATGAATCTTAAAAACATGGATGGGTGGCTCCATGAGCAAAGGAGGCAGTTCCAGGTTGGACAGGGCTCAAAAGCACTTGCGGTGTGTTGGGTGACCTTTGAAACATGACCTCTGCACCATGGAACTTGGCCAGGAGAATAGAACAGGCAGTCAGTGCGGCCAGAAACAAGCATAAGGTAGGGTAGAAGGGACACTGCAAAAGGGCAGATGTCTCTGAGGGGGTGACATTTCAACTGACACGTGTGTGGAAGGGTGGGCCTCGCTAGGGAACAGCAGATCCAGAGGTGCAGAAGCACGCTGTAAGAAGGGAAAGGAGGCCAGGGAGGTGAGTGAGGCAACTTGCAGGCTGGGGGCGAGGAAGCTGGAATCCAGCCCTGGGCAGGCATGGAAGACATGCATGACACAGTGCCCAAGCTTCATCCCAGCAGGTGGTGGCAAGTCCAGGCCAGGAGGTGCTGTCAGACCCTCTCAGCAAATGCAGAAGGAGGGTGTGAGAGTGCAGAGGCTCCAGCAAGGCAGGAAGCTGCTGCAGTAAAACCCAGTGGAGACAGGAGGAAGGCCTTGCAGACTTTGCCCACTGCTGGGCCCAAGGCATCCTCCCGTGTGCCTGGTGATCAGCTGCACCTACATGATTATTTGCAGAAAGAACTAAGGTCCTTGCAGCCTGACATGGCATCTGAACAGGTTGATGGTGGTGAGGAAGAGAGAAGGAACAGATCCAAGCCAACATTTTTAAGGCAGGAATCAACATGACGTGGAGACCAATTCAACGTCAGGGCTTGGGAGGACAGGAAAGAGGCTTGGTGATGGCACAGAGGGTGAAGACCTGGCTGGCAAGTCATTGCACGTTGTTTTTCCAGCTGGGAGATGGTGGCTCCCTTAGTTTGCTCCAGTTCCTCTGGACGCATCCAAGGGTGTCAAGTGTGTCCTAAACACTTCACTCTGGGCTGAGGTGTGTCTGAGGAGTTGGGGTACAAAAGACAGTCTACTTCATGGAGGCACTGACATGGTCCTGGAGGTGGAGGTTGGCAGACCCAGTCCCTGTGGGTCCTGATACTCCCTACTGGGCTTATTTGTTGTGGGGGAATTTAGAACAAGTTAATTCTCCGCATTACTGTCACATCCCCTGCTGTGGCAGGCAGGCAGGGTTAAGTGGAGTAAGAGGGCAGCCCCTTGTCCTGGCTGCAGTGCAGGGAATTCAGAATGTGGGCATGGGGATAGGGTAGCCTTGGGGGCAGGCACCCAGCCATGGTTTCTGAAGAGCCACGGCAGCACCTCTGAGCCCAACCATCAGTATGTGCCTGAAGGGGCCTGAGGGGCCAGAAACCCACAGCCTGTGCACATGCCCTAGGTGGTCAGGGGCAGCCTGCTGACCCAACCATGGCAAGTGAAGTGTGGCAGGGAAAAAACCAGCTGGGCTGACAGTGCCCTCCCCTATACACTCACTTTTCTTAATGCTCTAAAATGATTTAATTGGCCCACATATATAACTTTAACATATTACATCATGATTTATTCAGACCAAATAAAAAGGATGAATCTTAAAGCATCGCAAAGAATACGCTATAGTCTGATTTCTTTCTCAAAGCTCAAAACCTATAAAAACTAGGTAATATTGAGTCTCGAGATATTGTTAACAATACAAAAGAAAAACAAGGAGTGAAAACCAAATTCAAGAGAGTGATTACCTCTGAAGGGAAATGAAGTCCAGTGTGATGCCAGCAAGGGACGCAGGTTGGGTTTTTCTTTTTCTCAAGGAGGGGAGTTGTAACATTCTTTCCTTATTTTGTAAACATTACATGGGAGGGGGCTGTCGGGAAAGCCCCCAGCCTTCTATGTCTCTATTTGTCCTAATGCCTGGCTGGGTACTCTCTGGATAGCCCTCTTCTATGTTATATCCACCTTTCTGTACATATTTTACACACATTTTAGAAGTAAAAATATATGGAAAAATAGATGTATATCAAGGGCTGTCAACGTTAGCCAAAATCTGGATACCGTGTTAGTCCACAATCAACATGGTGTTTTAAAAGTTTAGACTAAGTGGCCCACAGGTTTAAATATGGTAAACGTTATAGAAAAATCCAAAGTTTGGCCTTATCTTGAAAAAATCAGAAGGGCAAAGGACCAAGTACAGAGCTGGAGCAGCAACAGCCTCTGGGTTTGGACTGTTTGCTCCAGGACCCCCAGCACCAGCCCTTTCCTATTCCCCCTGGGATCTGGACCCGGAGGACATTCACTTTTATGACTCCCACCATTTTTAGTGGCTGTATAATACAGCAATTCTACACCGAGCGATCTAATCACAAAACCTGTATAAAACTTTATGGCTACTTTCTTAGTAAATTTCTTAGATGTATAATATGTAGGTCAAAGGATAGTCTCATTTAAAACAAATAGGTATTGCCTTCAAATGATTGGTACCAGTTTACATTTTTACTAACACGAATGAGAATGGCTATAGTCTCTAACTATAACCAACAATGAACATTAGCAATAATTTCCTACTCTGAGAGCTGAAAATAGTAGCTAATTGCTCTTTTCATTTGCATTTACTTAATCACGAATAAGGTTAGCCTTTTTCTCATGTCTATGACCATTTCTACAGTAAATTAATATACCTATTAATATCTCTGGACCTTTTCTCATAATTTTCTTATTGACTTATAAAATATTTTGTGCCCATGTATTAGAAACATAAATCAATAGTCCCCGTTTGTCACCTGTTTTTAATCATTGTGTATGGCAGAGGCTGGGGGGTGTTGTTACAGAGATTTTTTGATTTTATGTACTCTGATATATTAACATTTATTAAGGGCCAAATTAGGAAAAATAAAAATATTAACAGGGTATACTTTTTTCAAATAGAACACATTTACCTTTTATTATGAAAATAATATATGTATTGCTTTTATAAAAAATTCAAGGCTTGGCGCCTGTGGCTCAAGTGGCTAAGGCGCCAGCCACGTACACTCAAGGTGGCGAGTTCGAATCCAGCCCCGGCCCACCAAAACAACAATGATGGCTGCAACCAAAAAATAGCTGGGCGTTGTGGCAGGCGCCTATGGTCCCAGCTACTTGGGAGGCTGAGGCAGGAGACTCGCTTGAGCCTAGGAGTTGGAGGTTGCTGTGAGCT
>NW_003852615.1:990668-1024751 GCF_000181295.1 Otolemur garnettii
GGACTGCAGGGCTCTGGGACAAGTTGACTGCTAAGCAGGACAGGCAGCAGCAGCAAAAACACCCAGCCAGATACATGTCCTAGGTGGGCCGCAGTTTGAGGACGCCCGGTCTATGGTTTAAATATTACCAAAAAGAAAAAAAAAACAAACCTTTCTTTACAAGTTTATTGCACCACTCGAAGGGGATATATATATATATGTATATTCTTTTGTATATATATATATATATATATATATATTCTTGTATGTCACTATCTTTACTAAAGGAGAAATCTCACTGATAAAATTTGGCTCTACTTTCAACCACCCCAATGTGAATATCTGGGCCTGTTTACAAAGCAGGCATATAGAGGCAGCTTTCTAATCTTTCCGTCCTGAAATCAAGTGGCAGGGCTCTTCGGCAGGTGCGATCTCAGGGCTAACAATCTCACCTGACCTGCTTCATTCTCTGTGTCCTCAGCATGTAGTGCAGTGATTTTCAACTAGTGTGCTGCAGCACACCGTGAGAGGATCTTAGGTGTGCTTCAGAATTTTTTAAAGATCTGGATGGCACCTGTGGCTCAAAGGAGTAGGGCCCCATATGCCAAGGGTGGCAGGTTCAAACCTAGCCCTGACCAAAGACTGCAAAAAAATAAAATAATAATAAATTTTAAAGATCATTAATTAAATTATTTTCTAAAGTAGTTCAATGCATACTAAGTATATTCTTTTTTAACTCTTTTTGTTCGTTTTGATCAACATAATTTAAATGTGCTGTGGAAGTTTAACTATAGGTTCAAGTGTGCCATGAGATAAAAAGGTTGAAAACTACTGACGTAGTGAATGGTCCATACGTGGGAGGGGGGTGAGGCATAGGTGTCAAAGAGTAATAAAGGTCTAAATAGCGAATGAAAAACAAAGGCTTAAAAGCTTTCCTCTGCTCCTTCAATGCCCACGTTCTTTGGAAACTTTTTTTTTAATATTTATATTTATAATCTAATTACACAAAGGAACCTAATCAGCTTCAACTAGATTTTTGTTCCTCCAGATTTCATTTATAAACTCCGTTTCTCTAAATGCATCTGTCACATGAGGCACACCTATTTGGTATAGGTACACTTGATCTTAGCCAAATGGCCAAGAGGAGATTTGGTATAGGCGCAATTACACAAGTATTCAATCTTGTGTTGTACATTATTCACCTAAATAATCTCTTGTGTATTTTCAGTTCACCAAAAGAACTTCTGAGCTTTTATCTCTAATGTCTCTGTAGCATCTCATTATGGTAACTTTTTTATCATTTGTTTCTTCTCTGAACACTTGGGTCATTCTGAGTCATATATTCTGTTTTAAAAGTGAATCATGCCTGTACAAATTACTTTTTTTTTTTTTTTTGGTTGTTTCTTTGGGTGTTTATTTCCTTGAGGCCCAGGCCCAGGGTTAAAGGTTATGGACAGTTTTACAACTCAAGTTAGTACTTTCGGTGAAACAGCTGTGGTCTCCTCACATGATTTGATCTCCCCAGAGTGAGTTTCATTAGTACCAGTGAGGGAATAAAGCAGAATCTCTCCCGTGGGAACCACGCTGCTATGGTCTGCTGCCCATGGCTGCTGTTGAAAATCCACTGACATTTTCTTCAAAGTCCCTCAGACCTGGGCTCTGCAGAAATTTCTCAAAGCTGAGTCTGACCCGTTCACTCAGGAAGAAACAGCTCCTGTGCAGGGAGCTGACCCTTTTGTAAGCCTCAGGATGTTGCAGTGATCACAGGAGCTCTGAAGGACTGACTGGCTTAACCCCAAAGCAGATAGCAAATACCTCCCTGCAGGGCCCAAGCCCATACTCACTACACAACATGTTGCACCCTCTGGGCATGACCTCGTTACCAGGGTCATCCATGAACAGCTCGCCCAAGGGCCTAGCATCTTCAGAATCTGTGAGTCCATATTATGAAGGCCATCATCAGTGTCTACCCTTCCTGTTGATAGCGGTGTTTCCGGTTCTTGGTCTCGGTGATTTGAAGAAGGAATCCACGGACCACAGGCTCAATGGTAAGACAGGGTTTATTCACAGAAACAAAAATTACAATTTACAAAAAACCAAAGCTCCTGGCAGAGAGAACCAAGGAGGGGAACAAGCTCTCTTGCTCCCTCTTCGAAATCTGTTCTCAGGCTCTCTGCTCAGGGGTTTATATAGTGGCAGGGGGTTGTTTTGCCAGAACTCAATGTTGACTTTTAAGGCAGTGATCTTCATCAGTTAGAGTCAATTGCCCAATCAGCAGCAAGGTGCTGGAACTCTCAGGCCCCGGAAACTCACATGAGGAGACAGCAAGGCACTAGCCAGAAGTGCACGGGGAGGAGATAGCAAGGCGCCAGTGTCTCCCTCACAGGTGTCCAGCCCTTCCAGCAAGCCAGTTCCTTCTGCTGCCAGCATCAACACTGCCAGGGCTAAGGCGGCAGGTCATGGCACCACCTGTCCTGCATCACTGTAACTCCCAAGTCCAACCATCATGAACTACACTCCTATGAACAGATAGGCATCTTTTGAGGGTTTCTTTCTACCCTTGCCCCCTAAAGTCTGTTCTCAACACAGTGGCTAGAGTGATCTATATGAATGTGGGCCAGATCCTGTCCTGATTCTTTTGTTGAGAACCTACTGTCTCCCCAAACCAAAGGTTTCCCAAACCAGAGGTCTTTCAATGGCCATGGGGCCCTGGGAAGCCTTGTGGTCCCCTGTTACATATCTGACTCCTTCTCCTACCTCCTCCCTACTGTGTTCTAGACACATTGGTCTTATTTCTGTTCTCAATGCATCAGAAACAAACCCATCTCAAGGTTCTCACACTGTTGTTCTCTCAACCAAGAACACTCTTACCCTAGAAACAGGCCTAACTCCCTTGCTTCCCTTAGGTCTCTGGCCAAATGCCACATGTCAGTGAGCCTGCCTTGAACCATTTTGAAATTGCACACCCCACCGCTTACTATTTTTCTTTCCTGCCTTATTTTTTCCCATAGTGCTGGAATATAATATCACCTATGACATATATACACCTGTCAGTCCCAGCACTGTACTCTAAAGTCCTTGAGAACAGAAACTTTTGTTTTGCGCACTACCACATCCCCATGACTCCCAGCATGAGTGACGGCCATGCAGCCAGCGGTAACATTCACGTACTGAAAGTACTCCCAGAAGCCCTGAACAATAGCAGATCAGATTTACAGAGACAACCCTTGTGCCTCAGAAGCTCTTAGTCAAACTCGTGGGGAGTCTGACGATTGCTAATACTTTATAAAGGCAGATGTCTCCGGCTACCAGCAGGAGCTGCTTTGTTCCTTAGACAGACACTGTGACTGCCCCCAAGGAAGACACTCTAGAAGGAGAATAGTTTATGGGGTGTGGTTTTCTGGCTGAATCACCTGGTTTTGTATAAGCATTGCTGGCTTGGACCAAGATCTGAGCTTACTTTTCTACTCAATTGTACTTTTTCTATGAACACTGATTTTTCATTAAAATGGCAGAGGATAATAATTTTCTCTGTTGTTTCACTTGTGACCCTTGAATCAGAGAGGCCCAGAGTACAAAGAACCGATCTGGTCTTTAAGAAAGAATTTCTTGTGATTCAAAAGAACATCTAACACATTTGTTAGGATGGATACTGTCGAAAAGTAAAAAAGAAAAAAACAGAAAGTAAAACAGGTGTTTGGAGAGGATATAGAGAAATTGGAACACTTGTGTGCTGTTGGTAGAAATATAAAATGGTGTGGCCACTTTGGAAAACAATAAAGTAGCTCCTGAAAAAATTAACAAGCCATTCCACTTCTGGGTATACATTCAAAACAACTGAAATCAGACTTGAAGAGATATTTGTACATTCATATTCATAGCAGCATTGCTCAGAACAGCCCAAAGGTGGAAGTAACTGGAGTGTCTATTGAGGGATGAATGGAGAAACAAAATTGAGGTATATACATACAATAGAACATTATTCATTCTTAAAAAGGAAGGAAATGCCAATGCATGCTATAACATAAATGAACCTCGACGACATTATGCAAAGAGAAATAAACCAGTCAAGAAAAACATACTGCATGATTCCATTTACATGATGTATCTAGAGCCATAGAAACAGGAAGTTGAATGGTGGCTGGCAGGGGCTAGGGAGGGGAGGATGGGGAGTTGTTTACTGGGGACAGACTTTCAGTTTTGCAAGATGATAATACTTAAAATAATACTTAAAACTACTGAACTATACATTTAAATTGTTACGGTAGTAATTTTATGTGTATTTTACCACAATTGGAAATTGTTTTAATTTAAAAACTCACACATCTAAAATATCAGAGAAATCTCTCTGTTGGAAATTTGAATACATGGGCACCAGCTACTTTTTTGTGTAAGCACATTGGTCTCAATATATTAAAAGCAACTTAAAAGAAAGAAAAATCAGCAGGCATCCAATTGTCTACAGGGACAATACATACTAACCTAAAGTTCTTCTATATCAGCGGTTCTCAACCTGTGGGTTGCAACACCTTTGTAACAATGAAAATACATTGCGGCATTTAGGAAGGTTGAGAACCACTATTCTATATTCCATTCTTCCTCTATTTCCCTAAACAATTGTCTTCTGATAGAATCAGTAGTCATCCCAGGGTGACAATGAAAAGACACTTTTAGGACCTGGGATTCACTGTCTAGTGATTTGACATGTCCACATAGGGTTACTGGTTCACATGGTTCAGAAGGAAGAGTGCATCTAATCATTGCTCCAAAGGACAAAATATTTTTCTTTATCAAATCATAGCTGTGTACATTAATGCAATCATAGGGTACAGTGTAGTGTTTTCATAAGAGTAGGGGCAGGTGATCTGGATCTTGAAGCTTAATTAAAGATGGACCAGTGAATAAGTTTTCATTTCATTGTGGGTAACGGGCCCAGTATAAGGAAAATTAGAAAGGCATGAAAGTTAAGAGTCTATAGTTCAATTCTGACATCAATGAAGTGTTTTGGGTCCCTAAGTTTGCTTAGGAAAGATAAGTGGTAGATGAAAATATGCACTTCATTATTTGAGGAGAAATTAATTATTTAATCTAACTTCAGCTTTCTAAATGGGAATAAACCTGTTAACCCTACAGAATTGGTGAGAAAGATGAATGGGGCTAATTGAAATGAACTGTCATATTGCCAAGCATGTAAGACACAGAGAATAATTATTAATTGCCAGTCTTAGGCTAGAAATCTTGAAAAATCTCATAATCTAAACCAAAGCATTTGGACTATGCCTGTGAAATATGCAAAACCAATAAAGAGTCTTTAAAATCTTTAAAGTTCTCTAGGAGTGATACCATCAAATGTACATTTTTAGAAAAAGAACACTCAGGTAATAAGTTAGAAGTGGGCAAGACTGAAGAGCAATAGAGAGAGGGAGAGTAGTTTCGATGTTAGTACAAGATTACAGGTGTGCGAGGGGTGTGTGAGTAGTTACACTGTAATTTGCCAAAATAGCCGAAGTATCCCTGTTTATTCTCAGTCGGCAGGAATGAGAATGTTCAAGCGAGCATAGGAAAGTCTTCTTTTATTGTTGTTTCTCCCAAGAGGAAATAAAACAGTAGTAAAAATAATGAAGCTTTTTTTTTTTTTAACCTAGGCCCTATAAACAAATATCCAAACTTTTACAATGCTATACAGGAAGCACGCATCAGAGGAAGAGAGGGAGCTGGCTGCCAGGCCTCTTAACATTAAAATCCCCAGAGCTGAAACCTACTGGCCCCATAAATGAGTGCCATACAGCAGGTCCTGAAATAATGTTGTTCCATTCAATATTGTTTCATGATAATGTTGATGTGAAAGAGAAAAGTCCGTTCCTGGCCGGGGCCACTATGTGTATGGAGTTTGCACATTCTCCCCATGTCCGTGTGGGTTTTCTCCCACATCCCAAAGAGGAAAGGTTCATTGGCGTGTCTACATGTCGCAGTGTGAGTGGGGGTGCGTGCGAGTGCTCCCAGCAATGGGATAGCCTCTCCAGGGCTGGTTCCCACGTTGCACCCTGAGCTACTAAGACAGCTTCCAACCACCTTTGATCCTGAATTGGAATAAGTGGGCTAGAAAATGAACAAATACAAATTATTATCAAATAAAAATGTGTAAGTCCATATTAATCATTCAAATTCACAACAATAAATGACACAGGACAAAAGCACTCAACCTGCCCTATTCATGATTATTTTTGAACTGCGTGAGGGAAGGAGGTTGCTCCTTACAGTTTTCACTTTGCAAACATTTATGCAAACATTTAACCCACCACCACTACAACTATGTCACTCTTTGATTCACCAAAAATTGAGTCAATAATGGTATTTATTAATCTTCCTTAAAGGTATGCATAGATCAAATTTATTTCAACGTTTAATACTATAAGTGGGATCTTTATTTAGAAGTTTGGTGATGTGTTTGTGACCAGAGATAAGTCATACAAACATAATTTACTATATATATTAGCCATGGTTAAATTGGTTTTGTTATGCCTTCTCTTAGCAGTTTTCAAGAACCCATCTACATTGTTAAGCCTGATTTTACGGTATTTAAAAGATTCCATCACTAAGTTAGAAGATTCTGGATGAATTGTCCTCCCCACCATAGCTGAAAGTAGAAGCTGATTCTGATTAAGCAGTGATTGATCACAGGTAAAATCAATTCCTAAATGGAACTTGGTGGCTGAAAAATCATTTGTATAATCCTGTTTATACAAATAGCTAACTATTTTAAATTGTGTGCAAACTTTATGGACACCCTGTATAAGCGTTTTCAAAACATTTTTTACCAGCAGCATTCCTTATGTAAATTAGATCATAGACACATCCCTCGTATATAAAAGACATAAAAAGCTGAACAGCTTTGACTAAATATAAGTGTGATATACAGGGCAGACATAAATTTCATGCACTATTTACTACGTTAAACTATTTTAAATTACACACGAACTTTATGTTCACCCTATATTTGAGGATATCATGGGACAGATGGAGGAGAAGAAAGAAATCAACAGCCTCCTTCTGGAATCCAGTTAGAAAAGCACATATGCAAGAACAGATACAACTTCTACCTTTCTTCGCATAGGAGGCAGCTTTTGCAGTTTGGGGAGTGCACAAGGCCAACTGGGAGCACACCTGCCATAGATGAATTTCTAACACATTAACGAGGTGCTTCCCACCCACTCCACCTCCCACCTACTCTTTGTCTTCTAGCCGGTACTCATGAGTCAAATAACATTAATCCCTCAGGATCAGAGCCAAAACAACCACACGGCCAAAGAACAAAGAATGGTAGTCACGTATGTTTTAGTTACACACTAGATTTACTTTTATAAATCTATGTCATGTACAACAGACATGTGGCTTTTTAAATATCAAAAACTAAGTTATCAGTATAAAAAAATAAGCTTAGAAGAAATTTTGCCTCGTCACTGGAAGAAGAGAAAAAAGAGCTGATAATTCGTTGGAATTAGAGATGACCAGGGCATTCCAAGCCCTTGACCTCATTCTCACCCCTGCAGAGTGGGAAGGGAAGGAGGTTCAAAGTTCCATTGTATTGAGGGAATTCTGGGACTGCCTCATGTCCCAGTGCACAAATCAAAGAGGCAATGAGACTAGTGAAGGTTTCCAGACACTTCACCCCACATCAGTATGGCTGAGCAACAGCAGAGTTAAAACTGTGTAGGCAGAAAGAGACTCCAAGACGCTGGCTTCCAAAGGACCATAGGGAAGCATCTGAAGGTTTCTGTGACTCCAAGGGAAGAGGCTGAACAAGGACTATAAAACTACAGCAAGAATTTCAGGTTTATTTCCCTCAATCAACTGAGTCAGAACTCTAAATGACTGAGTAATCACTTACTGAATTTATCTGTCATCAACCCATATGAATGGGTTGTAGAAAAAATTAAGTTCAGTTAAGGGGAAATAAAGCATCTCTTTGTGCAACTGAGTTTATGACTTACAGAATTTTGTACCCAAAGCACCAATCAAGAATCATTTCCTTATCAAAAAACCCAATCTACACTAGAAGTTAGGCTTTGTTTTATTTTGTTTTGTTTGTTTTGTTTTTGAGACAGACTCTCACTCTGCTGCTCTGGTTAGAGTACTGTAGCATCATAGCTCACAGCAATCTCAAACTTTTATGCTCACGTGATCCTGCTGCCTCAGCCTCCCAAGCATCTGCGTCAATAAGTACCCACCACAACATGTGGCTACTGTGGATTTTTTTTTCTATTTTTAGTAGGAATGGGCTCTCACTCTTGCTCAGGCTGGTCTTGAACTCCTGAACTCAAGCAATCCACCCACCTCAGCCTCCCAGGGTGCTAGGACTACAGGTGTGAGCTGCCACACCCAGCCTAGAAGTTAGTTTTCTTAAAGCACATTCAAATAGGTCATAAAATTAGAAAACAGAGGGAAATAGTGGTTTTTCCATGAGGACAATAACTGAGCCACAATCTCATTATCAAAATACCTGGGAGTGAATGAGTTTCTGAACTCAGAACATTTCAGATTTTAGACAGATAATATTATATAATAGCCTAGAAGGGCCTAGCGTAGAACAACACAACCAAACAAAATATGAACATACATGCTAAGTGGGATAAAAACTACAGATAAAAACTATACATAAAGCCAAGTCAGTTCAGTTCAAGTTTTGCCCCCCAAGGTTTGCAGATTAGACCAGGTTTTGCTGATGAGTTATTTAGAAGCTTTCCATTTCAGAGATTTTCGGATTTCAGAAATGATGATGAAGATTCTGAAGCTGTAGAAAGATTAACATCATTCAGAGGAGGTATCAAAACAAAGGGAAACTGGAGTGGCACCTTGAAGACTGGGTAGGGCTTGAATGGCAGGAAAAACAAACATTTAAAGCAATGATGTGACTGGAAGATGTGTACAGAAAGAGAGATGTGTCCAACACGTAGCCCGTTAATCAATTCAAGAGGATTGTAATAAGACTTGAAAGATAGGGTGGGATACAATTTTGTAAGTTCAGGCTAAAATTGAATAACTTTTGTTGAAATTATTCAGACATTACAAGTGAGTTTTGATCAAAAGAGAATTGTGATTATTGGTGTACATGATTGAGTGCCAAGAGCTGGCACTTTTCTTGACAAGATAGGGGAGGAGCAGCAGTCTAGCACTGGTCCTGCCCTTTACAACAGCATCTGATGAGATTCTGCCAGGCAAGAAAGGTATAGCGTTGAAGGCTTTGACCATCTTCAGCCTCAGTTCATTCACATACTCAGGATCAGGACTTCAACAAGAAATAGCAGATGCCTCTACTGTCAGTCAGCAAGGAACCAGGTGTCCTCCCTAGGACAAAAGACCACTGAAAGAGGAGAAAGGAATTCAAATTTAATTTGCTTGAATACATTGGCAAGTGTACCTGAAACTTGATACTTATTAACTGCTGTATTAGTTAGGAGAAACTAGGTTGTGTGACATAAAAAGTTAGTTCTCAAATCCTGAAAACTTTATTTCTCACTCAAGTTTCATGCCCAGCACTGATCAGCGTACATAGTATACATGGTCTCCCAGGAAGCCAGGCTGACAGAGGCTCCACCATCTTCTACCACCCAAAATATGTGGCTTTTCAGTTTTCCTTGGCCCAAGACACAAGTTTCTCTTCCATTTATTTATCCATTGGCCAGAACTAGTCATATGGTCCCAACTTAATGGCAAGGAGGCTAAAGAATGAAAGGAAACACATACAATGTTTGGTGAGCACTAGATTTCCATATCACAGCTGAAGAGATTCCAAAATATCATTGTACTTTTTTTTAAGAAATAGTTCTCTCAGGATAAATTTATGGAATGTTGAAAATACAAGTTGACCTAGCACTGGTTATACATATATTCTTGCTTCAGTTGTACAAATAATCCACAGTGTGGATATATTGAAAATTCTTTCTGTGCCAGAATTCAAGACATAAATTAGACTCCACTGAAATAATTTCAACAAATGTCAACTGAAAAAAAAATTTGAAAATAAAATTTTAAATTTGTGAATTGTGTTTTTATCTAGGTATCTCCCACCCCAAGACTTATTATTAAAGACAACTGCTTTATTTACCAAGAAATAATATTTAATCTATAAACCTTTTTCCAACTGAAAAAAATGTTCAATGATGATAAAATGAACATATAATTTTTTTTTCACTTTTACAGATAGAAAGCAAATTCCATCTTGAAGAGGGGTTGGAAATAGTCATTATCCTGACATTCAGAACCATGGTTTGGGAAGATTAACTTGGAAATATGGTGCTGAATGGATTGAAGACTATATTAGAGAAGGCATTTAAACAGCTAATACCAAAGATCAGAGGAAAGTAATGATGATCATGTGCCATTTCACAAAAGAAATGCCTCATGAATGGGAATGTTCATTCAAAATGAAACTAGGGACAATCCAGCCCACAGTTTCTAAACTGCACTAGGATAGAGGTTACCGCACATAAATGATATGTCTCATGACCACTGGATCTTCCAGATTCCCCTCCAAGTGTATTGGTGCATTTTTTTTAAGTAAGAAGTGATATAGTCCTCTCAGCTTCTATGGGACTGACTTAGCCACAACCACAAGCCCTGACTCACACTATTGGTAAACAGAGCAGAAGTAATGTCACAAGACATGGGCTTGCTGACTGGGATGCCTGAAATAGCAAACCCCATAGCTAAATTTAGAAAAATCCTTACAATGTCAAGCTATGACATTGAATAGAAGCTAATAGAATTTAGCTTCCAGTAGAAAAAGGAATGTGGTAGCATTTTTCAAAAAGTATAAGCTATGCAGTCTTCTCTATTCATAGATCACATAAAGATGAGAGCTTTAACTGGCGTGAAAGCCATATTATTACCTGGCCTATCGCACTGTGAATTTTTAGCAGCGGCATTATCAATTATAATAATTTTTTTTTATCAAAAACAAAGGTTTTATGCATTCAAGCTTTTATTTATCCTACCTTTGGTTTGGAATAGCCACTAGTTATTTGGGGCTATTTTTGCTTGTCTGTTTATTTAGTTGAATTTAGTTGTTTGATTTGGTCTTGAAGTCAACATGCTCAAGGATTTGCAATACAGAAAGGAATTCTATGAAGAAAGCAGATTCTTGATTTCTTTGGTCTATAATCTTCCTCATTAAAACCCAATACTCTAAAATTAGTTAATAGTAATATGAAAAGTAAATTCAGTAAAACTAGGCTTCTTATATAGACTTTCAAAATGCAATAGAAATCTCTCAAAGATTTAATTTCTCAGAATCCAATGAGGAAACAAACCAACATTCTAGGAATCTCTAATGAGTCCCTTATCCTCTCTCAATTCAATTTTTGATGTATGTGTGTGTGTGTACTGTTCTTCCACTTAGATTGCAAAGATTCCTATTCCTCTAGGAACAGAACTAGACTCTATCCTACTTCAATTCTTATCTCATAATAATCCATCATAACATGTAATCACTTGAAGACTGATCACTGACTGATTACTGTCTTTTATTCACAAAGTTAAATAGATTCTATTTGTCTATGCTGTAAGAACATATGCACGAAATGCATTGATCTGTTTGACTCTTACTTGGTATAGAGAGGGAGAATGTCCATTGTTCAGTCTTTTATGAGGAAAGCATCACATGACTTTATCTTGCTCCAGCATCTATGCCAAATTGTACTGCTTATAAATTCTACAGTTCATTTGTGCTTCATTGACCACATAATCTTTTAGTGGTTCTGCATGTCCAAATACTGCATCTAATCACATAAAGTAGATTTTATAGACGAATAAAATTGTATGCAGTCTTAAATGTCACATTTTTTAATTTATTGGACCCAGCAATCTGAGTTTTATTTAATAGAAAGAGATAGTGCATTTACTAACCCTCAATCCTTGTCAAACTCCTAAAAATTAACTTTCCTTACTTTGTTATGTCCGGCTTTGAATTGCTATAATTAAAGGTTCTTATTTCCCATGAACATCAAAGATGTTGACACACTCCACAAAGTGCTTGAGAACCTTGTTTTCAGTTGGATTAATCCCAATATTACATACACACTTTAAAGGGAGCAGCAAAGACAACGTGAGAGTTCTAGACTCATCTACACTCTTCGCCAACCAGACTTTTGTGTTGAGTTCCTTACTGCTATTGCTGTTATCTCTTGCTATTGTCTTTTCCTTACCCAGATTCAACATTAATGTACTCTGTTATTCAGGCCAACTCATCTAACCTATCTACCAGATTCTTTCCTGTCATTCGCCAAGCTCTCAGGAATGCAATGAAAATTTATGAGACTTTGAAAACCTGAGGAACAACAAATGAAGAGGATATTTAATGGTGATGTAGCACAGGTGCTTTAAAGACAGAGGCTGACGATATATATATATGAGCTCATGGATTCCGAGGAGATACGGGATATGCAGGCTGACGCACCACATCGTCAACTGGAATCCAGTTGATTGTGAACAAGCTGACCTATATCCTTAGCCTTCTCTTGATTGTTGCTCCTCTGACCTTGACCTGACAGCAGATCAAAACTATCCAGCAGGAGTGTTTACTCCTGCCACTCCTAAGAATTATCATTACTTAGAAGGCAACACACTCTTACCTCTTCCCAGCCACTCCCACCAGCTCTCAGGAATGCTCAGCAAAAGAGCCTTTTGAAATGTCCTTCCCTGGGTCCCTGCTACCTCCATGTTGCTGTTCTCTGGGCCCTTCAGCTTAAAGTCTTCCCTCCTATCCTTTTATGGCAGTATCTTATTAATCTCAATATCCATATGGATGGACTTTCACATGACAGCTCACTCTCCTTACACCACCTCTGCACCTCCACTCGTGTACTCATTCGAGGTTTGTCCTCAGATCTGTTGGTCTCCTATACGAAATTTTTAACTCTAAAATTCTCTTCTTTGACCACAACCTTTCTTCTCCTCTTACAGCTACTGAAATTGCCACTAAGTAACCCTCAACATAGCTTTCAGCCTGCTCATTCCTCAATTTCAGCCCCTTCATTACCTCATTTCCTCCTTCACACAGCCCTACCCACCCTTGGTTCTGTCAGGAAACAGCTTTTGTGTCACTCCCATTCGCACCCAGAATCCCTGGGCATTCCTTCTTCTATAACACTTGCCTTGGCAAGTGTCACTCCAGGGCAAACCCTGCCCTTCACTTTCTCTGTTCACTTATCAGGCACCTGAAAGTTACCAAAGAAAACATTGAACCTGGGTCACTTGTTTTCATTCCAAAGTCATGCTCTGCAGCCTCAGCTGGGCTCTCACTGCTGTTCACAATTTTGGAATTCATCTCTGAATGAGCCTCTTTATCATGTTTGCCATAGCAAATGTTGCCGCTAACCTCAAAGTCTACCTGTTCTATCATCTTGTATTTTCTTAATAATGTTCTACATCATATGGATTTAATCACCTCCCCTTCTCTGTACTTCAAAATTGCAGCATGGATGGTCCATCCCCTCCTTTACTCCTTTTTCAGAGGAGGGCCTTTTTGTCCCCTTCCTTCCCGACTCCTCCAAAAATGTCTCCACCAGTCATCACACCCAGCTCTTCATCTCTGGCATTGTTTCTCAGCCTACAGTTATATTCAGGTCTCCCACACATGTACGAGATCCCTTCACCATTCTACCTCTCTTGGGTACCATCCTTCTAGTGTCCTTTTTAACCCCCACCTTCTTGAAAGTATCTATATCTGATACCTCCACTTCAACTTCTATTTATTCCTCACTTATGTAGCATTTGACTAACAAGGCTGACCTCTGCAAAGTCACTAATGACCAACTAGTCATCAAATATTTTTTACTAATAATCATTTTCTCAAATAACATTTAAGGGCATGGAGAAATTCCCATATTAAATTTTTAAAAGCAACAAAATTGTAAATGACGTACCATCCCAATTTATATTATTCAAAGTGTTGGCATGTAGGTGTGCATCTGTTCAGAAAATGAGTATGGAAATAATAACCAAAATGTTAAAGGTTATCAGATTAAGCATTATTTGGTTAAGAGAATCAAATATGGAGATTTTAATATATTTTTATGTTTTCCAGTTTTTCTTTAATGAGTATTATTTTCATAATTCTAGGGGGGAAAATGACTTAAATATTTAAATTTTTTCCTCATTCCTCTTTCTCAATCCCCTGACATTGACCTTATTGATAATTAATTTCCAAAATTCTTCCCAGGACCAGCTTCATAGGTATGCAATATAATAGTAATACAGGGTCCTATGCTTAGAAAAATTCCATGTTTAGTTTAGGGCTCTGCTGTCTCCATGTTGAAATTCTTAATAAATCTTTTACAAGGGCCCCCCCCAGTTTCATTTTGCACTGGGCCCTGAAAATCATGTAGTTTTTCCTGACTCTTTCCTTAGCCTCTAACACTATAATCTTTTTCCTACCTTCTAACTCCTCTTTTTCTGCTTCATTATTCCAATCACTAAATTCACAATTTCATTAGACTTGCTGCCATCAGCCACCTCACCTCTCCTTCCTTTTCTCTCTCCTTTGTCATTCCCATCCATAGCTTCAGTTCTTCCTTCATCATTTGCTACCCAAATCTGTTACCTGAATCCTGAGCCTCAGATCTGTATTTCCACCCATAATCTGGATATTTTCACAAGGATGTTCAGTAAACACTTCACATTTAATGTGTTCAAACAGGAGTTCAGCTTCGACTTATATCCTCATATTCTTCCATGGCTATCTTCTTTCTCTCAACTTCACATTTTGGAGATTTATTCATGTTAGCTACAGCTGACTTCTGCACCTTATTTGAGATGACTATTTGGATTATTTTGGGAGTTTTGTTATCTGTTGTTAAGTTCTGGTCCCCACATGCAGAAAGAGTTTCCCTGTGGTATGAAAGTAGGAGAGAAATTGCTGTGTCATAGAGAACACACAAATTCAATTTTACTTGGCATGCCAAACTGTTTTTAAAGTGGTTGCAACAATTTATACTCCCACTCACAGTTTATGAAAGTTCTTTTTGTTCCTGGCAGCATTCCGGATCCGCAAGTGTTAAATGGGGGGCACTCAAGAATTCAAAAGGCCACAGGTGGCCCCAAGGCCACAGGTTCCCCACCCCTCACCACCTTACTTTGTCAGGTTAAAATTTCTATCAACTTCATGGTATCTCATCATGATTTTGATTTGCATTCCCCTCACAATTAATGACAATGAGTATCCTTCATACAGTAATTATATGTAAAAAGTATCTTCTGACTGTAGTGCCTTTATAAATTGGAAAATGTATATATACACATATATATGTTTTATTAAATCTTAGCTGTGTACATTAATGCAATGTGCTGATTTTATATACAATTTGAAATATTTTCATCAAACTGGTTAACATAGCCTTCACAGCATTTTCTTAAGGAAAATATATTTTTTTAAGACCTATACCATAGCCAGCAATTTTCATGACAAGAAAGTTGTTCAGTCAACCTTGAAAAGCATTAAAGATCCCACTCTCACTTAGATGATAAACTTGACCAGTTGCAAACAAACATACTTGGTAATTTGACTGATTAGATTATACACTCTTAAAGTCATAATGTTCTATAAAACTAGTTCTGTATAAGAAGCCAACTGTGGCTATTAAACCTTTTCATGGCCATCATATGACCAACATGGAGTTACTCAGTGCCATGAGGAAACTAATTTTAGGGCCTGGCATGATGTGGAAGGAAGAATTCTCATCCCAGCCAGTGGTACCCAACTCCTACCTAGCAAGAACAGGAAGAAAACACAAATATCTATTGTTTGGTGAAGAGTCTACTCCATTCAGGAAAGAACATGTGGAAATCATGGAATATGAAAGTACCCTGCCAACCTCAGCCCAACCCAACCTCACCTCTCCTAGACACTCCCCCTGCAGTGTCTGGAGTTCCCCAGGCATGTCCTCCTCATAAATCATGGCTTCCTGTTGATCATTACCTGAACATTTTGCAACAGAGAAGACTAAGCACCTTGAGGCAAGAAATCTCCAAAATTGAGTTGAGGTTAATTAACTACAAAGTATATATGACCATAAATTTCCTGAATTAGAGAAACAGAGATGATTATTTAGTTCAACCTGACTGATATTTACTAGGCAGCTACTCTGTCCGAGAATAATAGAATAGACCCCTTGCCTTTTAGTAAGCAAATTTTGTACACTGAGAATATGAAAGAATTTCACACCTCCCACTCTAAAATAGAAAGAGCACTGTCAAGCCACACCTTTATTTATCACATCTTCATGCAGAATATTTAATAAAAGCCATATTTGATGACTGTTTCTCATTTTCTCTGCCAATATATACTGTGAGAATATTAAACTTGACACTTCTTTCAAAAGACCTTGGTAATTCACAATTACTTCTCTAGCACTTCCTCTTCTGAACTAAAAAATAAAAACAACTAGAACTTAATGAGCACTTACTATGTGTAATAATTGAGTCATCTTTGTTGTTGTGTCTGTCAATAGTTCACCCTTTTCTATTAGTTAGTAACATTCCATTGTATGTATATGCCATAATTTGCTTATCTATTTACCTGTGACATTTGGCTAGATTCTAGGTTTTGGCAAGTGTACATGAAGCCCCTACAAACATTCATATTCAAGTTTTTGAATAGACATATGCTTTCATTTCTTTTTTTTTTTTTTCTTTAAGATTAAAATGAGGGTACAAATTTTTTAGTTACATTATTCTCACTTCCAAGGTAAAGTTCAAGTTGTAGAAGAGCCCTTCTCTTACATTAATAGCTTAGAGGAGGACTGGGTTACTTGTAGATGTATGTTTAACATATTAAGAATCTGCCAATCCAATCGCTGCTGTGACAAATTACCACAAACTGCATAGCTTAAAACAACAGAAGGTTATTTCTTATAGTGCTAGAGGTCAAGTGCTAAAGTCAAGGCGTCAGCCAGACTGTGTTCTTTACAGAGGCTTCAGGAGAAAATCCATTTGTTCTCCTTCCCCTCCAAGCTGCTTGCAGCCTGTGTCCTATTCTGACCTCTGACACTCTGACCTCTTGCTTCTATGATCCCATCTCCTACTAAAAGACTCCTGTGATTTCATTCATTTCACCTGAATAATTTCAAATAATCTCTTGGATTTCCAAGATTTCTGCTTAATCCCGTATGCAAAGTCTCTTTTACCATCTAAGTATATTCACAGGTTCCAGGGATTAGGATGTAAATGTCTTTGAGGGACCAGTATTGAGCCTATTCTACTGTCTTCCAGAAAGGTTATATCATTTTACATTCCCCTCAGCCACATAAGGAAGTTATAGTTCCTGCACATCCTCACCAACACTTGTTATGATTTAATTTGCATTTCTCCAATAAGGAATGATGCTCAGCATGTCTTCAGGTACTTATTTGCTCTCTGTATATCTTCTTAGGAGAAGTGTTGGTTCATATCGCTTCCTCACTTTTTATTGGGTTTCACGCTTTTTGATTGTTGGTTTTTGAGAGTTCTTTAAATATTCAGAACACAAATCTGTTATCAAATATGACTTGAACAGTACTTTCACATTTTTATGCCATTTTAAAGTTTTTCAATTTCTGATGTTCATTGCTACTGTATACAAATACAATTGGTTTTTGCATATTGATGTTGTATCTTAGAAGCTTGCTAACTCATTATTAGATCAAGCAGATTTCCTTGTAGAGTCGTTGGATTCTCTACATGGAAGATCATTCTGCCTACGAATAAGGACAGTCTCATTTTTTAATTTCCAAACTGAAAGCCTTTTATTTCTTTGTTTAGTGCTATCAATTTCTTTACAATTAATGACTTAGCAGCATCCCACTGATTTTCATATGTTGTGATTTCATTTTCATTCAGCTCACAGTACCTTCTAATTTGCTCTTTGATGGGTAATTTCAACCCATCTACAGGTAACCCAGTCCTTCAACACTTATTTAGTTTCCAAATATTTGGGGATTTTCCAGAGATTCTTCCATTATTATTTTATAATTTAATTTCACTGTGGCCAGAGACTACTACTTTGAAAACTTCAATCCCCTTAATTTTTTTGTTTTATGGGCCAGAATATGATCTTTGTAAGTGTTCCATAAACCCTTGAAAATAAATGTCTATGCTACTAGAAGTGCTGTGTCAGTTCATTAAGTCGAATTGGTTGATTGTTGTATCCAAGTCTTTTACATCTATACTGATTTTCTGTCTACTTGTTCTATCAATTATTGAGAGAGTGATACTGAAATATCTGATTATAATTGTGGGGTTGTCTATTTCTTCTTACAGTTCTCTCATGTTTTGCTTCAATTATTTTGAAGCTCTGCTGTTGAAGGCGTGAACATTTAGGAATATTATTTCTCTTTGATAAATTGACTCTGTTATAATGAAATGACCTGTCTTATCTCAGGATAAATTTGAATCTACTTTGTCTATTATTAATATAGCCACCCTAACTTTCTGTCAACTAATGTGAACATATTGTATCTTTTTTCATACTTTTATGTTTTACCTTCTTGCATCTTTAAGGTGTATTTCTTATAGCCAGTATGTGATTAGGTCTTCATTTTTATCCAGCATGAGAATTTTTGCCTTTTAGTTAGGCTGTTTCATCCATTTAAAATTAATATAACTATTGATATGTTTAGATTTAGAATTATCATCTTAATTTTTTTTTCTTTTTGTCCCATATAATCTTTCTTTTCTCTTTATTTTTTGCCTTTTTCTGAATTAGCTGAATACTTCTTAGGATTCCACTTTCTCTTTTGTTGGCAATATTATCTATAACGGTTATTTTAGTGTTTGCCTTGTGGTTTATAGCATATATCTTTAACATATGACAGTTTGCCTTCATGTAATATGTGAGTATTACACCACTTTGCATATAGCTTAAGAATGTTTCAGTCGCGTACTTTGATTTGTCCATTCTGTCCTCTATGTTATTTTTGTTATACATTTTGCTTCAACATATACATATAATAGTTTTCTAATTATATTAGTGTTCTAATTGAGTTTCTGCATGACAAATTACCATGCATTTAGAGGCCTAATACCACATCCATTTATCATCTCACACTTCAGAAGTCGGGAATTATCAGGCTGAGTTTTCTGCTCAGGGTCTCATAATGCTGAAATTGAGATATCACCCAGCCACATTTTCATTTCAAATTTCATATAGAAATTTTCTTATTTTGACAGAATTCAGTTCCTTATGGTTTTAGGACTCAAGCTCCACTTCCTAGTTGATTGTTGACCAAAGGTTACTCTCGGGTCCTTGCAGCCACTAACTGATCCTTGTGCTTGAACCCCTTCATCTACAAACCCAGCAGCAGTGCGCCAAATACTTCTTGCACTTTCAATATTTCTGCCTTCCTCTTTCACTACCAGATAGAAAAAAATTCTCTGCAATTTAAAAAGACCCATATGATTATTTAGGCCCATCTGGATAAGCTCCATATCTTAAAATCAACTGTGCTATAGAATAGAACATAATCACAGGAATATCATCATCTTGTTCAATGGTTCTGGGGATTAGGACATGGAATCGCAGGGGATTAGTTTTAGAATTCTGCCTATGACCTTATGCTATAAACCCTACACTACATTGTCATTATTTTTAATATTTAGTTTTCTTTTAAAATACCTAAATAAGAAAAATATATATATATATGTATGCACATAGTTACCATTTTCACTGCTCTTTATTTCATTGTGTTAACCCATATTTCCATTTGGTGTCTTTGTCCTTCTGATTGAAAAAAATTCCTTTGACATTTCTTATTATGGCCCCTCTGCAAATGAGAAATTCTTCAGGCTTTTGTATGTCTAAAAATGCCACTATTTATCCTGTTTCTCAAAGATATTTTCACTGGGCATAGAATTCTAAATGACAGTTTTTCTTTTTGGCAATTTTTCTTTGTTGAGTCACTGTCTCCCTGCTTGTATTGTTTCTGATGAAAAATCTTCTGTAATCTTTACCTTCATTCCTCTGTGAACAATGTGCCTTCTTTCTCTTGCTGCTTACACGAGTTTCTCCTTATGCACACTTTTTAGCAATATGATAATCACCTGCTTTTGTGTTGCTTTCTTCAGGCTCTTTGGTTTGCTGTTTTCTTATATTTCTTAGATCTGTAGGTTTATAATTTTCACTAAATTTGGTAAACTCACAACCATTATTTTTTCAAATACTTTTTCTGTATTTTCCTTTTTCAAAACTACTATTACATCTATATTAAGATGCTTAAAGTTGTTCCACAACTCACTGATGCTCTATTCATCCTTTTATTCTTTTTCTCTGTATGTTTAATTTTTGGTTGTTTCCATTGCTGTCTTTTTTTTTTTTTTTTGCAATGTCTAATCTGCCCTCTTGTGCATTTGTCATCTCATATATTGTAATTCTCATCTCTAGAAGTCTTTTTTATGTCTTCTATGTCCCTACTTGTCTTACTGAAACATAAAATTCATTTGTAATGATTATTTAAATGTCCTATGTGCTAATTTTAATATCTGTGCCAATTCTGGTTGCTTTTGATTGATTGCTTTTTTCTTTACATTATTGGTCATATTTTCCTACTTCTTTGCATACCTGGCAATTTTTGATGAGATGATTGTAATTTTTTTCACTTGTTGAATACTGAATATTTTTGTATTATGAAAGACTCTTGAGCTTGTTCTCAGATATAGTTATTTGGGAACAGTTTGACCCTTTCATATCTTGCTTTTAAAATTTATGAGTCAAGCTAGCAGTCATATTTATTTGGGCATTAACTATTGCTTACTGTAGACATAAGAAACTTTGAAAAGTCTATGCAATATCGTGTAAATGATGACATTTTCCAGTCTGGCTTATCAGAACAGACAGCATTGTTGGCCCTGTGTGGTTACTGAGCGCCATTGCATCTGCTATTTTGAGTGGTTCTTTTTCCAACCCCAGATAGTTTCCTCAAATGCAAGTGCTGATCAGAACACAAATGAATACGAGAGTGGGTCCCCCACAGCTTTTCAGAGTTTGAATATCTAAAACTATTTTATACTTTTATTCTGAGAGACCCAAGAATTTTTCTTGCTCCTGTTAAATGCTTCAGCCCTATATTTTTGCTAATCCCTGAGGCCCTTACAGTACTATGTATAGGAATTGAAATCACAGATTGCTCTTTCTGAGTAAGTGCTGAGCCTCCTTTGCTGTTCTGAAAACTGTTATAGAATTTAGGGAGATTTGCTTTTAGCTCATACAACATTTTTCATACTGCATTCTACAGTAAAAAATGTATGCTACAAATACATAATTAATTTTCTTGATAATTGTATGCATTCAGAATTTTCTAAAGTGATAGTTCATCTTCTTACCACCTTCCAGCCCACTCAAGTGATTCAAATTAGTTTTCTGAAGAGGTTTTCACCATCTGGCACAAAATGAGTAGCTAGTCATATTCAGGGTCCCAGGTATCTTACATTAAATAGGACAGAAGAGTGATTTAGCTTCCTTGTTAATAAAGTAAAATATTGTCAATGTGAATTTTAAAATTCACAGAAATGTGAATGTCCCTTTTTAGTACTATAATTTCAGTTTGTTTTATCTTAATTTCTGGTAAGAATTAATTAGCATTACTTGTAATTCTTAATAGGGTGAGTGACTTCATCCCCTAACTTTTCTGTTTACAAATAAGATGATCAAGTACTACTACTAAGTGTTCTGTTTAATAACGTAAAGGCTGCAAGTCTTTTGTTGTCATAGTGATGTGTTTTGTTTTGATGGTGGGTAACCATAGAAAATCTCTGTGAGGGAACCTCCTGAGCACTCTGTTCTGCTGACTCTTGTCTCTTGCATTTTCAACCTTTAATAAAGCCTGTAGATAGTGGCTTCATTCTTAAAACGACCACTACAATAACAAACAAAGTGAGGAGAATCTTTCCCCTTTCCTGATATTGTCCTATGACTCTTTCCCTCACCACTGAACTCATTCAAACCCTTGCAGCTTCCACTCCTTCATTCCTCACTCCTAAATCCTTATATCTAGTTTTTATACTTAGCTAATGTATTGACGCTAGACTATCAGAAGTCATTACCTGATCATGTAATAACAAAGTAAATTACCTCCCACCTTTATAACCCTGCAACGTTTAACAACAGATCACCCTTTCTTGAAAGTCTCCTCCTCTGTTAACATCCATGACGCATTTTTTAGTGTTCCTCCTACATGTACAACCCAATATCTGTCTACTTATTAGGCTCTTTTTTCTGTCCCAACCTCTAAACTCAGGCTTTCCCCAGGAATAAGACTTTGGAGCACTTCCCTGCTCAGGTATATACTTTCCCCTTGACATTCTCATCCAATATTATGGCTTCAACTATGGCTTCTAGAAACACAGCTCCCACTTCTCTATCTTCATCCCTCAGTCTCTGCCACATTTTCTATTGCTTTGGAAAATGTCTCCACCTAGATTTCCCTATAATGATTCACACTCTCTATCTCAATGGCTGGATTTAAGATCTTTCCAAATTTTTTCCCTTCTGTATTCTGCCATTTATTTTATGACAGATTTTAGGACTGAGGATCAAAGTCACTTTGACTCTAACATCACTACTCCTGCCTCCTTACAATCTGCTGCCCAATTCAGCTGATACACCCAAGACTTTTATTTAAAACTGTCCTCTTCTCAAATTCCGCTTCCACAATCCACTTCTCTTTACTTCTGTGTAGACTAGGACAATCCACTCCACCTTAAGTTACTTTCTTTCTTCAAGCATATTCCCACTATGCTAATCTAATCTGGAAGTGTAGCCCTGACCAAATATGACTTCCTGTTCAAATGCCTTTAACTGGCAAATAAAGTCTTAACTCCTCAGTATTGATACTAGTTCACAGACTATCTTTCTATCTTTATTTCCTAAAATACCCTGTCATATACCCAAGATCTAAACCAAATTGAACTACTCCCTCACTCCCTGTTCCCCTAAAATTCCAGCACTTCCCTACCCTGACCCCTACTTGTTTTATGTAGAGGAATGGACACCGTGCTTGCAAGGACAGTTACTGATTCTTATCACATTAAAAGGAAACACTGAGAACTGGACAGTCTCCTGGCAATCCTAGAGATGTTTTGTGACTTAGGGGCAAACCCCCAAGTAATTCAGTGTTCCAGAATGAGGTAAGATTGGTCACTCATAAGTAAGCAGGTGTTAAACATTGATGCTTGGTGCTCCTTCATGGGGATTATGGGGAAAGAACACGTGAGGAAAGAGAACATGGCAATCCTTACATATGCAGCCCTCGTATGACATTACTTGAACTCTCCACACCTGTTGTGTATGCCATTACTTGAACTCTCCAAACCTGTTGTGTGTAACCTTAATAAATAGCCATTGGAGAGGGGGGCTCAGGGTTCTCCCGCACCTCTGGTTAGCCTACCTCTTGCAAGCTAGCACTTCAATCCATGTCCCGCCTGGTTCTTCAATGCAGTGCCGGGAAGCGTAGTATCCCTGGTGGCTACAGTTTTAACCATTTCTTTTCCTGGAATGTCTTTCTCTGTGTCTTAATCTTATTCTTCCTTCAAAACCAGCTAAAATATCACCTTCCTAATTAAGCTTTTCTGTTATCCCAGTACCTGGAAGTATGTTATCAGTATTCTTAATCTCATAATGTTTTATATGGGTCATTATTTTTCTTCATGGTGCCTACATGTTACACAGTAAAAGTAACCAATAAGCACTTCATGCTGAATTAATCAGTCAATTCATCAAATTTCAGTGTTTCTGAAGGGAAAAAATAATACATGAAGTGGATTTCTAAGTCTCTGAAATAACTACAGGGCAAGGGAGTATATAATCAATGCTATGTGGTAGAAGACATAAGAGCTCTAAGGCACATTACTTAAAGTAAGGCTTTAAAGTAAGAATTGGGGGGGGTCTTCTAGAAGTATTTTTGTGTTTGACATAGATAGGACATTGTAAGCACAGGTGTGCAGAAATATATTCCGAGTTCAATGTGAACAAAGGCATACAGAGGCAGGGGAGTGAAGGTGTTCAGAGTTTGATCAATGGAGAGAATTCATATGGGGGCTACTGAGAGTACATGTAAAACTGGAAGGACAGGTAAAGAATAGATTATGTGCTTTTTGCCCCCATTTGGTGGGTGGGACTAGTAGCAATTGCTAGAGAACAATGAACCCTGGGTCTGACCAACTTCAAAATGATCACTCACTTGGCCATAATGACTATAAGAGTTTTCCTACTTGCCACTGTTCTTATAATAGTTCCAGGTTTTGTTTCCAGTTTATTCATCCATTTATGTATTCAAGCATTTGTTAAATGCTACTGTATTCCAAACATTATGCAAGACGTTGATGATTCCAAAATGAACAGCTATGCTTCTGATCCCAGGAGTTTCACATTTCAGTAAATTGCCAGCTTATAATTTTTTCCTGACTAAACTGTTAACAGAGATGACATGAAATCTTATCTGGGTACATTCTAAACACTTCTTATGATTCATCTGTGTTTTGTTTTGTTTTGTTGTGATTGCATATTGGATTTGTCAACATAGGATTTTATATAAGAAAAGAGAGCTAGGCACTGTTGTTTTTACTTTAACAAAAGTAGATCAAAAAAGACTCACCCTCCCCCACCATAGAAAGAGTGACAGACCTTTGTGATTCAAGTATTTGCCAACTTCTCCATAAAAAAAAAAAAGATAACAGAATTGTTTTACCTTAAACATATTCTTCAATTTGTCACTATAAAAATGCCCTGAAATATTCAAGCTTTGTTTAACCCAGAAATTTTAGCACTTTAGGAGGCAGCAACACTGTTTAGATTTTTTTTCTGAACACAGTAAATGATAACTGAGATTCTCACCTGACCCCTAAACTAACTGAAAAATTCTGAAGCAATTATTTTTTTGTCCTTCCGGGAAAGAGGAAGAACAGATAAGGGATTTTGTCTCTTGGAGCTTTGTGATCTCTGACGATTAAGATATAATTATACCACTCTAAAATGAAACTGCTGACATTCTTTTGATGCCCATCAACTTCCTCTCTCCCTTTATCATTTCCTCTTTAGATGTTATTTCCTATTAATGTCAATTTTTTATATAATAGTTGTATTTTCAAAAGGCAGCAGATGTGCCTGCCCAAAGAGCTGACATAGCTATCAAGCGGAAAATCAAATGTAGCAGCAATGTAGCAATGGCAATTTCCATATTCAAGGTCCTCTATCCCCCTAAAAACCAGATGAAGAATTTTTTCTGAAAAACAAGGGCATTGGTTTTAATGACTACTGAGAGGGAAATATTTAATAAGGGAATTATACAGATGGTTGGGGGATGCCTATCTGGATCCTGCTGGGTTGTTCAGATAATACCAGATGATTCTTTGAGAAACAGAGCCAGCTAAAAGCCTGGAATTATGGAAGTAAGATTTTGTTCACTTCGGCACACACTCTCAGTATTTCTGGAGTGCTGTGATCTTCCTTGGAACCAGAAATCTTAGTTCTCCCTGTTGTAAGCCCATAGTGAGCACCCTCCATGTGGGGGAAGACACTGCCTATGCCTAATTTTGGCTATGCCAAACTAATGGTTGCTCTTTTAGCATTCCCAAGCAATAAGCTTTTAGCCACTGAGCCCAATCTCACTGTATATTGGAACATGAATGGGTATAGCAATCTAGAAGTGCCAATATTCAGTTTTCTCCAAGTTACTCCATTGCCAAAACTTGAAATTACATGGTGGTCTTGGGAAAAAATGACCCAAAACAGGAAAAAGTAGATATCATGGTTCATTTATTCCTGAAACAAATAAAAGTGTAAGTCATATTACAGCAGGTCCTTAAAGGCAAACTGGAATCAATAAGGTAAAAAAAAAAAATGCTATTGTTTCATTGGACAAAAAGAAAAAGATAAGAACTAGAGAGGTGATAATATCATCAGTTGATATTAATGGATCAGTAGAAAGGGAAAGTGGATAGAGAAGGAATAACTAACTTAACATATACTACAGGTATTTAGATTTTATCTCCCTGTAGTGATCTATGCAAAAGGAAACAAGTACCTACTGGGACACAGGCATGGAAGACAGCGAAAATAGGAATTGCCCAAAAAAGACTGGTTTAAAGAAATAAATCATTTAAATGCCACATCCCCTCACCAAACTATAGAATCCAAACAATTATCTCCTCTGTATCTCACAGGAGAGAGTTTTTACTGGGAAAAGCAACCTGAGAGATCTAGACTTAGAGAACAGAAGACGGGAAGATCGGAGCTAATGTATAAAAAAATGTGCATGAACATATTATGAAAATACATACAAACAATGAGTCACCAACTCCCACGCCACCCAAATCCAGGACCTTGGCCCTAGCTCTCAAGCAGAGAGTTGATAATACTGCGTCTACAGATCCTGAAGCTTGAGACTCCCCAACAGAAGAGCTGTTCATACCCAATCACTTTCAGAGAGGGTCATCAGAGGACAGGTCCCTTTGACAGGGAAAGATATTTCAATAAGCTTCTTACTGCTTTACATGAGTAGATGACAGGGATCACTAGATATTTAAGTAAAACTTTCATTATAAAAGAAACTAAGGCAACTAAGCAGAAAAGAAAGAAAAATAGGTAATATAGATAACACAGGGGGCAAAAGAAGATTTTAGAACAAACACACTAATTTCTCAGAGAGATTTAGTGGATAATGTACTATGAAATGTGGAAAATATGCAATACAATGAATAGTCCAGAAATAAAATGAACTCTCTGAAACTAAACATTTAACACTAATGTTAAAAATTTGGTAGAAGAGTTGAAAGAGTATGTTAATAAGCTCTTGAAAGAAAAAAAGAAGAATAGGTGAGAAAACATAAGAAATTAGAGAATTAGTGCAAGAAATCCTACTAAAAGATGTCTAGAAGAAGAAAATAGAATATTATAAAATAAATGATAGGAAATTTGCCTCCAAACTAAACACGAATTGCCATATTAAACACCACATCAGCTTAGAATGTAGAATCAAAAGAATGTCAGTCCCATCCTAAGAATGAGAAGAAGCTATATGACTTACAAACAACAGTTTTTTTAAGCCCATCGAACTGCTGAGAATGCAAAGAAGGAGAACAACACAGTAAATACTCCAGAAAGAGCCCCTCTGGGGAATAAGGCAGTTGACCTGTGATTCATTCACTTCCTTTACCACAGGGATGCTGCTAAAAAAAACATAAAAGAAGGCAAGTGACCTAATCTAATCTCCTCGTTGACAGGAACTCCAAGTAAACTAATTTCATTTAGTAGGAAGAGGGTCCTTGTCTGTGGAATAGTCTTCTTATCTCTAGGTAAGGGTTGGCTATATAAAATAAACCTAGAATCTATGGATTTGAGTCATGGCTCCTTATAAAATGTCACATAATCCAAGATATAAAATGGAAATGTGTCAGATTAAATACTCCCACTATGTAAGACTTACTTAGAGATCTTGTCTATTCTGAACTACAGCACATGAGTCTGACGAAGAAGGGAAAGACCTGAGAGCTACCCACAGAATCAAAGATCTTTTGCTGCTTTGTCTGAGCTTCTTTATTACCTCTACACTTTAAATTGTGGGCAAAACTTAATAGTGGCTACTATTACAGTGTATCTCTGATTCTAGTGAGTCTGATTAGATAATCCGTCATAGCTCACACACCTAGAAAAAAGAAACCTCTGTGTCTCTCATCCTTGGTAGAGAGTGAGAGAAGAATGAAACTACTGTTGACATAGGTAAAAAACAAATAAACAACAATAACAAAATAAAACCCAGGTGAATAATAAATTTTTAAAACTGATGGTTTACTACCTGTAAGATCCCCAGAAATAGAGTAAGTCTGCACCTACCTTCTAATTCTTACCCATGGGCCTTTTCCACGTGTTCACAAGAGAGACTGGGGACAGACCATAGTATCTGAGAGAAACTCCCCTGAGGCCTGGGTATAAGGGACCCACTAGTATCTGAGGGAAGAACAGATGAACTAAGTGAAATCTTCAAGGCATTCTAAGCCCTGAATAAATATGAAGAAGTGGTTGCCTATAGCTGTCACTGAGCAAAAGAGGTACAGGGAGTCCCCTGAAGCACACAAATGTGAGGCCTGCTAAAGTCTGAGGACAGAATAGAACTAAAAGAAACATTGCAGAAACTCAGTCTAAACCTTACAGTAGACTGAGTTCAAGGCAGCAGCAGTCTATAGCTAAGGAAGGGGCAGGAGAGCTGAGAGAGACCTTCTCTGAGGTACAGATTTGAGAGATATGCTGAGGTCTTATGCCAGGACTAAAGAACTGAAAGAAACACTGTAGACACTCTGGGCCTTACTCTGAGTACAAGGCAGTAACCAACTATGGCTAAGGAAATGGTATACCTGACAGAGACTCCCTGAGGCACAGGCATGTGAGGCCTGATGAATGTGATAAGAAAGGAAATATCTAGGTATTTAAAACCCAAGCCTTCTAGAAGGAAGCATCTTAACCCACCTTCAAATAATTTCAAACCAGTGGTGAAATGAACTAACAAAACCACTAATCAAACTAAATTAACTCTGTTCTTTAGTGGCCAGACAACAGAAGAAATGTACATTTGAAGGCAAAAATATTATCTACTTCATATCTACTGTATTTTTACACACAGAGTCCAATATTTAATAAAAGATTATGAGACACACAAAGAACTGAGGTAACATGACCTATCCTTAGGAAAGGATAACAGCTGACCTGTGATTTATCCACTTCCTTTACCACAGGGGTGCTGCTAAAAAACGTAACAGGAGGCAGGTGACCTGGTCTAATCTCCTTGTTGACAAAAATCCAAGTAAGTAAACTAATTTGTTTACTTTGTAAATGAATTGTTACCCCAAAAACTCCTATGTTGAAGCTCTAACCCCTGGTATGACTGTATTTGAAGATAAGATTTTTAAGGATGTAAGTAAGATTAAATGAGGTCATAAGGGTAAAATTCTAATCAGACAGGAACAGTGGCCTTAAAGAAAATGATGAGACACCATAGATCTTTTTCTCTTTCTCTTTCTGTCTCTCCATCATTTGTACAATAAAGGTCATGTGAGGCCACAGCAAGAAGATGGCCATCTACAAGCCAGGGAGAGAGGCTTCACTTGAAACTAACCCTGCTGTCACCTTCACCTTGTACTTCCAGCCTCTAGAACTGAGAAAATTAATATTTATTATGTGGTATCTTGTTATAGCAGCCAAACTGACTAATACAGACGAGAACATATTCAATAAAATCAGACTCAGATATAAATCAGAGATTGGGATTATTAGATAGGGATTTTAAAATAACTACTATATACTAAAAATATTAAAAGATCTAATGAAAAAGATAAATGATGTACACGTACAGATGGTAATTTCAATAGAAAGATGGAAACTATACAAAGGCTAATGGAAATGCTAGAAATGAAAATTAAGATAAAAAGATATCTTTCAATGGGCTTATCAGCAACATATTGGACTTACCAGAAGAAAAAAATTACTAGACTGAAATTAATTATCAAAAATAAATCATACAGAGAAAAAAAGTGGAAAAAATTGGAACACAGAGTTCCGATTATACAAGAATTGTATGTAATATATTTCAACATGGAAATAATTGGAGTCTCAAAAGGAAAAAGAAAAGAAAATAGGAGAGAAAAATATTTAAAGAGAAAATGGCTGAGAATTTTTCAATATTGATAAAATATGTCAACCCTCAGACCCAAAAAGCTAAGGGAACTTAAGCAGAAAATGAAGCCACATATAATTACAACATAATCAAACTTCTAAAAAACAAAGATAAGCAACCTGCTACCCACCACACCCAGCTCCTGTGACCTGTGGCCTGGGGCCAGCAAACCCCAGCCAGCCCCTATGACCTGCAGCCCACAGTGGGCAACTCCCACCTGGTTCATGTGACTAAAGCAGCCCACAGCTGGTGACTCCACCCTCTGGCTCCTGAGACCCATGGGCCACAGGTGAGAACTCCCGCCTGGCTTCTACAACCTATGGCCCAGGGCTGGCAACTCTGCCCTTTGGCTCCCCTCCTGGCTTCTACAACTCACGGGTGGGGCTGAGACTCCTGCCTGGCTCCTGAGACCTGCATCCCCCGGTTGGCAACTCTACCCTTCCATTCTCCAACCAGCTACTGAGACCTGCTGCCCAGAGCCAGAGATTTCTGCATGGCTCCTGCAACCCCTGTGGCCCCCAAGGCCAGCAACTCCACCCTCTGGCTTCCCGCCCAACTCTTGTGACCTTTGCAGCCAGTGGCAACACCCTCCAGCTCCCCACCAGCTCCTGCAACCTGCACATAGCAGTACCCCAGACCAGGGACACCATCCCTGACAGTGGTGACAGCTCCACAGTCCCACCCACTGGGGTCAAATTGAGCCCAGGGGACCCCCACACACACTGCCTAGATGCTGAAGACTTTCTGAACTCTCCTGATCGGTGTTTGTGTTGACCAGGACAATTGTTTGGAACTCTTGACCTGGGCTGATCACCCAGGGACCCACCAAGATTGCACCCTGGTTGTGTTGTTGTGGAAGTGTGGGAGTCTCCCCTTTCAGTTGTCACCTGGTGGGAGGGCAGGGTGTCTTAGTTGTTTGTATATCTCCACAGCTGAGATTTCAGCCCAAAGCCACTGATTCACTAGGATTGGGCAGAGACTAGCTGAATACCAGTCAGTGCCATCTAGCCCTACCACACCAAGCAGAGGCTGTAGTTCTGAATGGGACCTTTGTAAAGCTCTAAGGGAAAAGCCACAATCACTAGTCCCAGTTCTTTGGTAAAGGGCTGGTTAATTACAACTCCAGGAGCCCTCAATTCAATTTCACCTTGCCAGTTTCTCTAGCCAAATGGTGAAAAATAATCATGAGGCAGAATCAGTGGAAAAACTCTGGCAACATGAATAATCAGAGTAGATCAACTCCCCAAGGAATGACAAAGGAGATACAACAGAAGATCCCATTCATAAACAAATACCTGAGATGTCAGAAATTGAATTCAGAATTTGGATTGCAAATAAGAATAACAGAATGGAAATCTAGAAAAAGATCAAATGATGGAATTAGAAATTCAAGGGCAATTCAAAAGTTATCTCAAGAATTCAATGAATTCAAAGACAAATTCCCCAAAGATTTTGACACATTGAGGCAAGAACTTGTAGCCCTCAAAGATCTGAGAAATACAATAGAATGGAGCAGGCAGAAGAAAGGATCTCTGACATTGAAGACAAAGCTTTTGAACACTTCCAAATGCTCAAAGAGGAAGAGAAGTGGAGAGCAAAAATGGATCATTCCCTGAGAGAATTGTGGGACCACTCCAAATGAGCAAACATTCGCCTCATAGGAATCCCTGAAGGAGAAGAGAATGGTCCAAAAGGCACAGATACTATATTCCAACAGATAATTGAGGACAACTTCCCAAGCATGGCAAGAGACACTGAAATTCAGAGAGCAGACAGTTTCAGAACCCCAGCACAATTCAACTCAAATGAAGCCTCTTCTAGACCAGGGATCCTCAAACTATTTAAACAGAGGGCCAGTTCACTGTCCCTCAGACCATTGGAGGGCCAGACTGCAGGCCCCAGAATGAGTCAGCTACTAAGCAGGACAGGCAGCAGTGGCAAAAACACCTGGCAGGCCATATAAATGTCCTAGGCAGACCACATGTGGCCCACAGGCCGTAGTTTGAGGACGCCTGCTCTAGACACATTGTAATTAACTTCACCAAAGTTAATATGAAGGAGAAAATTCTATAAGCAGCCAGATGTAATAAAATCATAACCTACAAGGGGAAGAAATTAGAATGACTGCACATCTCTCTGTTGAAACTTTTCAAGTCAGAAGAGGATGGTGACCAACCTTCAATCTCCTAAAACAAAACAACTTACAGCCCAGGATCCTGTATCCAGCTAAATTGAGCTTCATTTATGATGGAGAAGTTAAATACTTTAATGACATACACACGTTGAAGAAATTTGCCAAACCAGCTCTTCAGGATATCCTCAGACCCATCCTCCATAATGACCAGCACAATGCTCTACCACCAAAGTAAACTCACTCTGAAATTCTTGACCAAAACCCAATTTCCACAATGGTGAAAAGATTCAAAATGTCCACCGGACTTTCAAAAACCATGACACCCAAAATACTACCAGGCTTATCAATACTCTCAATTAATGTGAACTGCTTAAACTGTCCTCTTAAGAGGAACAGGTTGGCTGACTGGATACAAAAACTCAGGCCAGATATTCGCCACATACAAGAATCTCATTTTACCTTAAATAATAAATATAGATTTAGGGTGATAGGATGGGCATCTGTAATCCAGGCAAATGGAAATTAGAAAAAAGCAGGGGTGGCAATTTTATTTGCAGACACACTAGGCTTTAAACCAACAAAAGTAAGGAAAGATAAGGATGGCCACTACATATTTGTTAAGGGAAACACTCAACATGTTGAGATGTCAATTATTAACATTTATGCACCCAACCAGAATGCTCCTCAATTTATAAGGGAGAGCCTAACAGACACAAGCAATTTAATATCTTCCAGCACCATAATAGTTGGAGACTTTAACACCCCTTTGGCAGTGTTGGATAGATCCTCCAATAAGAAACTAAGCAAATAAATTTTGGATTTAAACTTCAACATACAACAATTGGATTTAACAGACATCTACAGAATATTTCATCCTAACAAAACTGAATACACATTCTTCTCATCAGCCCACGGAACATATTCCAACATTGATCACATCTTAGCTCACAAGTCTAACCTCAGCAAATTTAAAAGTATAGAAATTATTCTTTGTATTTTCTCAAATCATCATGCAATAAAAGTTTAACTCACCAATAACAGGTATCTCATACAAAGTCATGGAAACTAGGGCAGTGCCTATGGCTCAAAGGAGTAGGGCAGCAGCCCCATATGCTGGAGGTGGTGGGTTCAAACCCAGCCCTGGCCAAAAATCACACACACACACAAAAAGACACAGAAACTAAATAACCTTATACTGAATGATAGTTGGGTCATATATGAGATTAAGAAGGAAATTGCCAAATTTGGGGCGGGGGGGAAATTATGAAGACACAAATTATCAGAACCTGTGGGATACTACAAAGGCAGTCCTAAGAGGGAAATTTATACCACTACAAGCCTTCCTCAAGAGAACAGAAAGAGAGGAAGTCAATAACTTAATAGGACATCTTAAACAACTGGAAAAGAAAGACCATTCCAAACCCAAACCCAACAGAAGAAAAGAAATAACTAAAATTAGAGCAGAATTAAATGAAATTGAAAACAAAAGAATTATTTAAAAGATCAATGAATCAAAAAGTTGCTTTTTTGAAAAATTCAACAAAATTGATAAACCTTTGCCCAATCTAACCAAAAATAGAAAATTAAAGTCCATAATATCATCAATCAGAAATGACAAAGGTGAAATAACAACAGACACCTCAGAAATTAAAAAAAAACTTAATGAATACTATAAAAAAACTTTATTCTCAGAAATATAAAAATCTGCAAGAAATTGACCAATACTTTGAAGCACACCAACTTCCTAGCCTTAATCAGAAAGAATTGGAAAGCTGAACAGACCTATATCAAGTACTGAAATAGAATCAACTATACAAACTCTCCCAAAAATGAAATGTCTGGGACCAGATGGCTTCACATCAGAATTCTACCAAACCTTTAAAGAGGAACTAGTACCTACATCATTTAACCTTTTCTAAAACATCAAAAAAGAAGGAATATTTCCCAACACATTCTATGAAGCAAATATCACCCTGATCCCCAAACCAGGAAAAGACCCAACAAGAAAAGAAAATTATAGACCAATATCTTTAATGAACATAGACGCAAAAATCTTCAATAAGATCCTACCAAACAGAACCCAGGAACACATCAAATGAATTGTACACCATGACCCAGTGGGTTTTATCCCAGGGTCTCAAGGTTAGTTCAATATAAATCTATAAATATAATATATCACATAAACAAACTAAAAACGAAAGGCCATATGATTTTCTCAATTGATGCAGAAAAAGCTTTTGATAATAAGCAGCATCCTTTCATGATCAGAACACTTAAGAAAAT
>NW_003852615.1:1028172-1047751 GCF_000181295.1 Otolemur garnettii
AGGGGGATTTTGCTAGAGCCTTTTGTAAGGAATTCTCAGGCTGGACTTCTCAAAAGCCTTTCATGAGCCCAGGTTTCATCTGTGCCATTAGATACCTGTATGTATTGGGTAAATTCCTCTTCTCTTAAGGTCCCCTAGCACATTATCATTCCCAGACCCATCAGCAAGCAACCTTTGTCACTTACCACAGATCAGGAAAGGTTATTCCATTCCCAGACCTGTCAGCAAGCGACCTTTGTCATTTACCACAGATCAGGAAAGGTTACTGATGGGTATCTGGCCAGTTTTCCAAAGGGCTTTTTCATAGGCCTTATAAAGTCAACCTTAATTCCTTAACACAGTCTGGAAATACTATTCCAGCCAAAGCCTTGGTCATGTTAGGCCAGCAACTAACCTGGCCACATGGGATTCTGCCTCAGTTTCTTACAAGTATGCCTGCACAAAGTCTTTTCACTGCTCTCTCTCTCAAAAGGCTTTTTTGGCCAGAGGCATATAGGCATTTCACCTATAGTAAGCATTCCTAATTCCTATGAAATCAGCACATTATACCCCATAAATGTATTAATATATACATGATCTATGTGTTTATGATTTAATAATAAAGAAAAAGAAAAGAATTAGTGACTAAAAAAGAAAAAAACACTTAACAAAATGAAAAAGTACTAGCCTGAGCAACAGTGAGACCCCATCTCTACTAAAAATAGAAAATCTAGCCAGGCATCATGGCAATCTCCTGTAGTCTGATCTACTGGGCAGGCTGAGGCAAGAGGATAACTTGAGTTGAGGAGTTTGAGATTGCTGTGAGCTCTGATGATGACACAGCACTCTACTCAGGTGACAGAGGGTGAGATTCTGTCTCAAAAATTAAAAAAAAAAAAAAGAAGGAAAGAAAAAGACAAAAACAGTGATAAAAATATTTGTAATGTGTACATATTACAAAGACATATCTAAAATATTTGAAGAACTTACTAATAAGACAATCTAATTAAAAATAAAGAAGGTGTTTTAAAACTAGCTCACAAAAGAAGATGAGTGAATGACCAATAAGCACAAGTAAAAAGGGTTTAACATCATTAGTCATCAAGAAAAATGCAAATTTAAACCACAGTAATCACCACGGTACACTCACGAGAATAAATAAAATTACAATGATTGACAACACCAAATATTAGCAAGGATATAAAGTAACCAGAACTCTCCTGTATTATAGTTACACACACAAAATGGAAATCTAGCAGTTTCTTTAAAAGTTAAAAACATTCACCCTACGATTTGGCAATTCCATTTCTGGACGTTTCTCCAAGAGAGATGAGAACTTACGCCACAAAAATACTTGTACAAGACTGTTCACAGCTGCTTTATTAATAATAGCAAAAAACTGAAAACAGTTCAGGTATCCATCAGTAGGAGAGTAGAAAAACCGTAGCATAGTTATTCAACGGCATTTTATGCAGTTACAAAAAGGAGAAAGCTGCTAATAAATACATATAATGCAAGAATAAGTCTTCCACAGGTCCTAGTGCAAAGCAGCCCTGCTTCTTGAATTAAATCGCCAGCAGTCACTGTTGCCTCAGAGACTTCATTAATGGGAAAGATGTTGTGTGGAGTTTGTGGCAAGCTCTAGTGAGAGATAAAGATCATGCCCCCTGCACTGGGTGATTAGCTCATAAACAACTGAATTTGCTGCTTTACTGAACCCTAGTAGAGATGGAAAGCTGGGACATTAAGGGAACAAGTGACCAGAATTGTTGTCAGACCTATAAAATCATAAGGTCAGACAAATCCAGACACAGCAGAATATACAAGTGGGACATCTGGGACTGAGCATGAACTGGCCCAGAAAGTTCAAGAGAGACGTATGAGCAGCTGGCCTAGATCTACATCTCACCATCACCCACTGCTCTTGCACCAACTTACACCTACGATGTATGTGTGGCTCCATAGCAATTACCATGCACTGGCTCCCTGTGATGGTTAATTTTATATACCAACCTGACTAGGCCATGGCGTGCTCAGATATTTGGTCACATGTCATTCTGGGCATTTCTGTGTGAGTTTTTGTGAATGAAGTTAACATTTAAATCCATAGATTGAGTAAAGCAGATTACACTCCAAAATGTAAGTAGGCCTCATTCAATCCATTAAAGCCTCAATGGAGAAAGGCTGGTCCTCCACTGAGTGGAAACTCTTCTGTCTGACAGACTTCATACGGGACATAAACTTTATAGATTTGGGTTAACCAGTCTTGAAAATCACATGATCTAATTCCTTATAACAAATCTCTGAGATACACGTGTATATAAACCTCTTGATTGACAGGTATACAGTGTATTTATATATATACAGAAGGTGCCAAAAATGTATACATTTTAAGAAAGGAAACGCTGTATTAAATTTGTAATACTCAAGTCATGTTTGACTTTTGCAATTACAAGAGGTGTTCAATGGGACTTTTAGTCATCTTTTGTTATCAGCATACAGTGAGTATTACAATTTTAATATAATTTGTTCTTTTCTTAAAATGTGTACAGTTTTTTTTTTTTGGCACCCTCTGTGTGTGTGTGTGTGTGTACACAGATAGCCTATTGATTCTGTTTCTCTGGAGAACACTGAGTACAGATACGAATTTTGGTTCTAGAGGAATAACTCTTAAGGATGAATTTTCTGAATTGTTCCCGGAATTTCTGAAATGGGCTCTCTAGTCTGATTAGTTTTGAAGACATTAATGCCTCTATTTCCAGTAGTAAAAAGAGCATTGATAGTCCATGGTGTGATCTGGACTATCACAGATAACTGAAGTACGCAAAATATGAACTTTGGGTATTCCTAATCAAACACTTACAAAAAGTGAGCGTCTGGAGATCATGCATGTAATATTTTCAAACATTTTTGTCAATTAACAAATATAATGACATTGGTTTGTTGCTCCTTGTCATTGGAAAAAGTGGGGCAGGGGAAGGGAATGAGTTCAGTGATTTGAATGCATCACATAAATGACCTAAAGGTGTCCAGGTGTTCCCTGAAATAGGCCCTTACCTCATCAAGATGGATAGAAGACTTCAATCTAAGGCATGAACCCATAAGATTTCTAGAGGAAAATGTAGGAAAAGCTCTTCTGGATATCAACCTAGGCAAAGAATTTATGACTAAGACTCTAATGGCAATCATGGCAACAATAAAAATTAGTAAGTGGGATTTTATTAAACTTTATTAAAAAACTTCGTTACACCTAAGAAAACAATTAACAGAGCAAAAAGTCAACCTACAGAATGGGAGAAAATATTTACGAGCTATGCATCCTATAAACAGCTATTATCCAGAATTTACAAAGAACTCAAGCAAATCAGCAGTAAAAACCATCTCATTAAAAAGTGGCCAAAAGACATGAACAGAAGCTTGTCAAAAGAAGAAAGACAAATAGCCAATAAACGTATGAAAAAGTGCTTAACATCACTAATCATCAAGGCAGTGCAAATTAAAACCCCAATGAAAACCTTACCTCAGTTACAATGGCTTTTATTAAAAAGTCTCTGAGAATTCTTGTATGACAGAAGCTGGACATCAAATAAAGAGTCAGACTTTCTTGAGACCACCATGCTGTGAGAAGAGCATGGAGAAGTTTTAAAGAATAAGATGTCAATGCAAAGAGAGAAAGAGTCCAAGGTACAATAAAATACCAGACATCCAAGCAAAAGAATCCACCTTAGAAGTGAATCCTGCAGCTTCAGACTCCAGCTAATGCCCTGTGGCTCAAAGACATAACCCCCAACTAAGCTAATTCCTGAATTCCTAAACCAAAAAATCGCAAGCAAAATAAAATTGTTACTTTAAGCCACTAAGTTTTGGAGTCATTTATTACATAACAATAAAGACTAACCTGCCAGCTGGTAGCAAGTTGACTATATGAGATCCCTCCTACCATAGAAAAGGTAGCAATTGGGGGCGGCTCCTGTGGCTCAAAGGAGTAAGGTGCTGGCCCCATATGCCAGAGGTCGTGGGTTCAAACCCAGCCCTGGCCAAAAAACTGCAAAAAAAAAAAAAAGAGAGAGAGAGAGAGAAGGCAGCAATCAATTTTGAGAGTAATATGTGACTATTCCAGACATGGGTTTTTGCCTCTACTATTTGCAGACGTGAATGTTTAGAGAGTATTTGACCTGCTGACCAGTATCCTACGTAACATCGCATCATACCAGGCTGATCACAGCAAAGCAGGTGCAGGACTTAGCACATGGAGCTACTAGTCATAATCACATACTCCAGCAAGCAGGCGCAGCTAAAATGTCAGATCAGAGGCCTAACCTTGCAAGGACCGGCGTGCCATCCTTTAGGATACGGCTGGCAGGGCCCCCACAGTCCGAGAAATACTCAGGGAGCGACGCGCAGCCACTTCTCTAACAGCGTTCTTTCCACCTGCCGGAAGTCACGTAGCCCAGACATACTTTCCTTCTTATCCGCAAGGCCCTTTTTCCTCCTTAAAGTAGATCTCTCCCCCATTTGTTAAGAGTTACGTAACCTTGTTAAGACGCTATATAAATAAAGCCGTTTCCACGGTTCAGGGGCCGGCTGCAGCCATCCGCGGCGTCAGTCCTGGCGACACCTTCCTCTCCCTCGTCTCGTGTGTGTCCCACTTCTTCATTCCCCACCTTTCCACTCAGGTCAACTCTCCCTCCTCACATCGGGTCGCGAGAGGTCTTTCTCTCGTGCCAGTACGTGACACAGTACTTTGTATCTTTGACCTTTAAGGTTCTAGATCCCTAGATAGGGACAGGTAGAATGCACAGGGCCTGACACCAAGTAGTAGAAGTAGCCCCGTGCACCGTTACCTCTGGCACCCTACTTTAGAAGCTTTCCCAACTTGTGAGAGAAGTTTCCTGTTGTTGCGACTCAGGGCTCTGCAGATTCAGAGGTTTCACTTCTCAAAGGGGAAACATTTCCGCAAGGAGACACGGGAAAAATCCCACTAGTCCATGCAGGACCTCTGCCTCAGGAGCCCTTCCGCCATTCATCCAAGGTGTGGGCAGGCAAGAAGAGGAACCATCTGATGTGGGCTGCCCCAAGAAGGGGATGTGACTTTGAAAAAGTCATCCTGAAGCAAACTAGGAGATATGGTTGAATGTTGACAGCATACTCAAAAGCCAGAGAAATAAGCCTTTCTGCCCCATAGGAGAAGCTGGACAGGCTTCAGCTAGCTTCTATTCATTTCACAGTAGCTGAAGAAGATCATGGGGGGACCTTATATTTCCTATGCAGATATTTGTACATGACCTCAGTACAATCTCGGATTGCTGCAAAAAATAAACCCAAACTGTTTTATATGAGCCTTCAATGTACAAATTGAAAACCCTGGTGAAAAATATTTTCAACCGACCGATGGAACAGCATAGAAAGTTGAGAAACAGGCCCAGTCAAATAACATCAACCTCTTACTGACAAAAGCAACACTATGGGTTAGTGGGGAAAGATTGGTCATTTCAATAAATAGCGCTTGGTTTTTTTATGGTTAATTTCGTATGTCATCCTGACTGCATTAAGGGATGACCAAAAGCTGGTAAGACATAATTTCTGGGTGTGGTGTAAGGGTTTCTGAAAAAGATTAGCTTTTCAATCTATAGACAGATTAAGATCAACCTCACCAATGTGGGCAGACATCATACACTCTAACTGAGGGTTGGAATAGAACAAAAGCGCAGAGGAAGGGCAGATTCAGTCTCTGTTCTGGAGCTGAGACATCCACCTTCTCTTGCCCTTGGACATCAGTGCTCCTGGTTTATGGACTTTGTGATTGAACTGAGACTTACACCATGGGCTCCCCTGGTTGTCAGGCCTTCAAGCTTGAACTGGAAGGACACCACCACTGTCCTGTGCCTCCACCTTCCAGATGGCAGATCATGGGACTCCTCTGCCTCCAAACTTGCATAAGCCAGTCCCTCATAATAAACCTCTCTACCTAGAAATACATATTCTATTGGTTCTGTTTCTGTAGAATACACAAATGAAAAATAATGCATTTTAACTCCCACCTCGCACCATACTAAAAATTAACTACAGGCCACATTGTAGATACGAACATAAAGGTAAGCTGTTCAGGAAAACAGGTTGTCTAACATTTACTAACACACAAATATTCCACTCTACCACCCACACACTTGACACTTTTGCCTCTCCATGCTCTTTCTTCCTCAGCTGATGAAAACTGAAAAAACTGACACCATCAGAGGGGAAAACTCATACCTTCTGTCAAATCCATAAACTTACTGGCACTTAATGCCTATAATCTCTGTTTGCCTTCTTCTTAAAATAAAAGCTCACCAAGAAGGGGAAGGGAGAGACGACAAAAGGTTTTAGTAGGAAGATACATAATTAGGTAGAAGAAATAAGATGTGGTGTACAGTAGATCAGTAGAATGAATATAGTTAACAACAATCCATTGTATACTTCAAAATAGCTAAAGAAGAAGAATTCAGATGTTTCTAGCACAAGGAAAAGATAAGTATTTAAGATGGTGTATATTCCTATTACTCTGATTTGATCTTAAGAATATATCAAAATATCACTTGTACCCAAAAAAAGTACATCTCTTATGTATCAATTTAAAATTATTTTCAATAAATTAGAAAAGAAAAGAAAAAAGATCTCTATTGCTGTCCTATAAAGAGAAAAAACAAATAAATAAAAAAGTCCACTTTTATTCTGGGACCTCTCTCTGTACCTTAGTTTACTCATCTGTAAGCAAAGTAAAGTTAATGAATGGTTCCTACATCATTGGGTTATCATGAGTATTAAATTAGTCATATGTAAAAACACTTAAAACATCACATGACTCATGGAAAGCACCAAATATTAGTTACTACAATGTCCAGCACAATATCTTAAGGTGGTTGATTATATTTGTGGTCTCTGCTTCCTCACCTTTCACACATTCTTCAGAACAAAAAATTAAACAGCATTGCGTCCAAGTAAAAAACTCTCTATAGTCTTCTTGTTGCATGTGGGATAAAATCTGAATTCGTTACCATATGGTTTAAGGCCCTACATAACCTGGCCCCTGGTCATCTCTCACAGTTTCTCTTTATTTTTCCAATTTGCTCACTGTGCTCCAGATAAATCAGCCTGCTTTCTGTTCCTCTAAGAAGCCAAGGTCATTCCTATCTTTGTAACTGTTCGGCTTTTGATCTGTCTTTGTGTATAATCCCATGATGCTAGGGAGCATGTCTGTTTTTTCACCAATAAATTCCCCAACACCCAGAGTAATGTCTGGTACATATTAGTTGCTCAAATACATATGTGTCAACATTAAGAATCAGTTAATAAGGGCTGGGTGCGGTGGCTCACACCGGTAATCCTAGCACTCTGGGAGGCCAAGGTGGTGGATTGTCTAAGCTTACAGGTCCTACACCAGCCTGAGTCAGTGCAAGACCTTGTCTATAAAAATAGCTGAGTGTTGTGGCAGGTGCTATAGTCCCAGCTACTTGGGAGGTTGAGGCAAGAGAATCACTTAAGCCCAGGAGTTGGAGTTTGCTGTAAGCTATGACACCACGGCACTCTACTGAGGGCTACAAAGTGAGACTATCTCCAAAGGAATAAAAAAAAAAAAAAAGTATCAGTTAACGAACAAATGCAATCTGATCTGACTTCCTTCCTGTCACCCCAATGAAGCTGCTCCATGTTTCCAATCCAACAGACACATCTCTCCACACGTATTAGTCTGTAATACCTCCCCATTAACCCACAGTTCACTCCTGGAAACCCCCTCTTTCGATCTTTCCCAAGTTTCCTACAAGTCCCCTGTTTTCTCCTTTAAGATTTTTTTTTTTTTTTTGGAGACAGAGTCTTACTTTATTGCCCTTAGTAGAGAGCTGTGGCATCATAGCCCACAGCAACCTCCAGCTCCTGGACTTAGGCGACTCTCTTGCCTCAGCCTCCCCAGTAGCTGGGACTACACGAGCCTACCATAACACCCAGCTATTATTTGTTGCAGTTTGGCCGGGGCTGGACTCAAACCAGCCACCCTGGGTATATGGGGCCAGTGCTTACCCACTGAGCCACAGGCGCTGCCCTCCTTTTAGATATTTTTTGCAGTCTCCTCATGGTCTCTGAATGACTGAATTTTGAATACCCCAGGGCTGCATCCTCTTCAACCCATTCAATCTGTACTTGTACAGACTTGACATATTGCTTCAGTATGGAAATTACCATAAAGAAATCGGTTAGAGGGTGAAGAATTCTGGCTTTTTCTATCTCAAATGGAACTCCTAATTAGACACCTGAAGCTTCAGAATAGGTGAAATGATTTCTTCATGAGCAAAGTGGAAGACAGGGAAATCCCATAGCACATTCATAGCTTTTCTTTTGAGGCTTTCTTATTCTCAGGCTCCAGTTGCCTGCCCTCCTAACCTCACTATTCAAATGCCCTTTTTCTCTGCCGAGGCTTGCCACCTGCCCTTCCTCTGCTATGTCACTGCCCACTCCCGGTGCCTTTGTTCTCACACTCCACCTTCTCTGCACCTCCTATCTGTAGCATCTGTTCTGTACTCTCTGCAGGCACACACAGGCAGGGTAGGGCAACAAGCCCATCATGCATGAGAAAAAGCAGAGCAATTAACATCTGTACATGTTATCACATGGCCACAAATCACCTCCCTGAATGGACTCAACTCACCACATTTCCTCTGTCGTTCATCTACCACTCCCGTATTTTCCCCTCCAATACTATGCCCTTCCTTCAAAGGTTAGCCAAAGAAACTGGACATGCCACAGCGATATACCATGACAGAAATGAAAAAAAAAAAAGACCTGCAGAAAACAAACAGGCTAACGTGCACCTATGTCTCACATTCTCTTTCTGGCCAATTGAAGCACTGCTGATTGAATCTGTACAAATCAGGTTCACATTTTGAAAAGGACATCACCCAAATTGCAGGAAGAGGATTAAAGACCACTCTTTCAAAAAGATGTGACTTGACGTTTACCGGCAGAGTTCCATAACTTGAAGGCTTCCAAACATTTTTACATGAGCATAAATGTAGTTTTCCCTTTGCCTGATACCTTTCCTCTATTAGCATAGTCAACAAGTAAAGATAGGAAAAAAAGACTCTCAGGGAATTAACCTAGTTATTCTCGCTCCAGGCACTTGCCGGGGCAGATGTGCCTTTCATAATTAGGAAGCTGATCACTCGGTAAGACATGTCTTCACCAAGACAATTTGCTAACACCCTTAGGATTTAGAATCTGGAAAATAATGGGTGGTAAGAAAAAAATTACCTAAATTATTATTTTATTTACTGTATCATTTCTGTTCATTGTTTGTTCTAATACTGAACTATCTCAGCAAAAAGAAATATAAATAATTTGCAAGCTTTAAGTGTGCCTCGCCCACCTCCTAGAGATAAGAATATAGCTCAAGGAGTTGACTTATTTCTTCCTCTTCCTTTAGGGCCTGGTACAGGGAAGGATTGTTTTATGGTTATTTCTCCAGGGGGATAACGCAGGGCTATGCTGCACCAGGTTCCTAAGAGAAAACCAAGAAAACAAGCCACATAAACCCCCAGAGACAGAAAAAAGAACAAATGCAGTAGACCCCAATCTTGTGGAAGGTGGAAAAACTGAATAAGGAGCAGTGACTGGCTTAATTATATAAAGGAAAGTGAACTCTCAATACCTATAGCAGAAACAACCAAGAGAAGCAACCTTATTCACACCACGCATTGGAATTGCCTATTTTAAAGTTAGTCCCCTTCAATTCTATAAGCTCCCACTTGAGGACAGAATGAAATCTGTCTTTATTCAAGGACTTTTTTAATCATAAAAATTCTATTTATCATAAACAACATGATGTTTTAAAACACATATACATTATAGAATGGCGAAATTGAGCTAATCGATACACATACACATTACTTCACATTCTTGTCTTTTTTGTAGTGAGAACACGTAAAATCTACTCTTTCAGCAATTTTCAAGAATATAGTACACTGTTATTAACTAAAGTCATCATGTTGTACAGATCTTTCCCAGAATCTAATAAAATGTTTGTCTATTGGCTCGGTGCCTGTGGCTCAAGTGGCTAAGGTGCCAGCCACATACACCTGAGCTGGCAGGTTCAAATCCAGCCTGGCCCGCCAAACAACAATGATAGCTGCAACCAAAAAAAAAAAATAGCCAGGCGTTGTGGTGGGCACCTGTAGTCCCAGCTACTTGGGAGGCAGAGGCAGGAGACTCGCTTGAGCCCAGGAGTTAGAGGTTGCTGTGAGCTGTGATGCCACAGCACTCTACCTAGGGGGACAGCTTGAGGCTCTGTTTCAAAAAAAAAAAAAAGAAAGTTTGTCTATTAATAGAGCTCAAAAAGTATTTGTGTGTGAAAGGGTGAATACATTAATTAATTTATTAATGTATTTGCTAGGAATCTGTTTACTTAATCCAGTCTTTAAAATCATGCTATATGTTCAAGATTTTTCTTAAGGAGCTAACTTAATATTATAGCTTTATAATTTACACAAAACTCATAAAAGACAAAAAGGAGATGATTTGGGCATAATACAGTGTTATGTGCAGTATGTATGTTAGTTTTCTTTATTGCTGTAGCAAATTCCCACAAAATTAATATCTTAAAACAACACAAAGTTAATACCTTATGGCTCTGGAGGTCATAAGGTCAAATATGGGGTTCATTGGACTAAACTCAAGGAAGCAGAAGGCTGAGTTCCGATCTGGAGCCTCTAAGGAAAAATCTCTTCCCTCGCCTTTTTTTTTTTCATTCATTCTTTCTTTCTTGAGACAGAGTCTCATTCTGTAGCCCCAGGCTAGATCACTTTGGTATCAGCCTATCTGACAGCAACCTCAAATTCTTGGGTTCAAGCGATCCTCCTGCCTCAGCCTCTAGAGTAGCTGGGACTATAGGCCCCACCACAACACCCAGCTAGTTTTGCTATTTTTAGTAGAGATAGGGTCTCACTCTTGCTCAAGCTGGTCTCCAACCTGTGAGCTCAAAGGATCTTCCCACCTTAGTCTCCAAGATTGCTGAGATTACCTCTGCCAGCCTGGAATAAATCCTTCTTACATATATCTCTGTGAGCTTGTTTCCATCATCACACCTCTCTCTGACCTTTGACATTTAACATAACATATTAACATATTCACAGATTCCAGGGGCCAGAGCATGACCCCCTGTGGTCTCACTCTGGTCTTACTCTGGGTTCACCACAAATGCCTCCAGTCAAGCACCACTGAGCTGTATCAGCCAAATGCCTCATCCCCTCTTAGGAGGATCCTGTTCCCCTGCAGCAAATTTAGTGTCAGCCATGCTCGGCTAGGGAGGGGAATCCCTCCACAGCCAAATCATGAATATCACCTCAGGGCAAGCCCCCAAATGCCCCCTCTCCTAACAAGGCTTCGCCTGGCTTTAATCATAATCACCTGACTGACTGCTTTTATCCACTTGTATCAAGCTGACCCATTTTTCTTTTTCAAAGAGATAAAGAAACTAACCACATTGAACCTTACATCTGCTAAAACTCACTGAAAATGGAAAGAAGAAAAAATGTAAATTAGCCCTCAGAAGAAATCCTCTCAATTCATGTTTCATCAGAATGGTATCTTTCCATAGCTAAAGGTCATTCTTCAATCGAGTTTTTGTTATAAAGGTGTTTTTTTCGATTTGGTGTTGGTTTTTTTTCTCACTTCTGCATTTTGCTTTCCTCTTCTCCCTCCATTCAGACTGGGCTAATGGCCTTTTATTTCTGTCTTCCGTAGCGATTGGATTATATTTCTCCCAATCCCAACCTTCCTGGGAATGAACTCACCTTCCCTCACAGCCTAGTCTTCCTAGGACTTCCTTGGATCCTGCTATCATGGGGTTGTACTTAGACAAGTCCTGGTTGCCTGAGTTATTATCACCAATACTGTGATGCCAGCACTCAAGACAGGGCCCAGCATGTTTATTCACACACACCTATGGAGAAAGGATAGCAGAGTTTTTCAAAGTGCTACAAGATCCACTTGAGAATTGATTGCTTATTCCAAACTAAGAGGTTTTTTTCCTGATTCTCCAAGGTTTGCATATGGACGGAATGGAAGAGCTCACATTAGATTTCCTCATAGTACTTGGTTCAGACACAGGTCATGCTGTTGTTCAACCTTCTGTGAAACTGATGCTCGAGCATTTATAAACAATTTAGCTGACATTTCCAAGGAGAAAAGGAGTGTGTTAGCCTAGAATAAAACTCACATCAAATCACTGCTGTTTGTTAGACTAATTTCCCCATGTAATTAATATTCTGAAATGTAGCCAGTTAGAAATTTCCATTTCCCAACACTGGGAAACATTTGAAATATGGGGAAAATCCTCCTACCAGGAAGTTTTTATTAACAAAATTTTATTATGGTGTCTAATTAAAATTCCAAATTACCAGATTAACCAAACATTCAGTGATAGTCTGCATGTAGATGCTAAAATTTCTTGGGCAACCTTAGTATATAAACCCTACTCTTCTCAGCTACAGCTAGTGATTCATTCTTCCTGTCCTTGGCAGACACACAAGATCTGGGTCTCCTGTGTTCAGCCTCCCAGCTTTCCTGGGAAACTGAAATTCTATCTTTATTCACTGAAAATTATATCTTCAATCCCCTCTCACACTCATCTGAGCCACATCTTCAACAAACAGCAGGCCGGCTCTTTCCAAAGGACACCATTTTGCACAACGCACACCACGCTTTGAAGGTGGCCAAGAAGCCACCTTCATCACTATCTATCATTTCTCTCCACTAACACTGACTCCGGCTTCAATTACTCAAGTTTTGATCCTTTCCTTCCCAAATACTAGAATCACATGGGTCACTGACTGACTCTTGCTTACTATGCCTTCTCACATGGAGGCCTCGTCACCTACATCCCCTGCGTTGTAACCATCAGAAGGGCAACTTATTCATAATTCATTTCACTGACGGGCACAGTTTTATTTCTCCTCCTCCACCCTCCCGCCCAGTAACATGAACTTCTCCTGTTTCTGTCAATGACTTTTTTCTGTCTTATCTCAAGGCTTTTTCTTTGATTCAGTCTCCCTTTCCTATCACATCTCTCACATTCCTGGCTGCGAGTTTATACAGATTTAATTGCTATAAATGCCACTGGTTATAATAAAAGGAAGCACACAGAATGCTATTTACCTCTAATTTTTGAGCAATGAGAAAGATGTCTCTAGAGACAATCAGTGTCTTATCTTACTCATAATTGGCTTGCAATAACAAGACTTAATCAAATAGTGATTAAGGCGATTCTTTTATAGGTCCACTGAATTACGGATCTAAAAATCTATAAAGCTTATCAATTAATCACAGTTATCTTTACCTTTTCTATTTATTCAAGGATTCCTGGTTTGAAGCTTTTGGTCATAAAACCAAAACAAATTTTAAAATAAGAACAAATACAACCTCTTGGAAAGAAGTAGGGAGGATTCTCAAAGAACTAAAAGTTGACCTTCTATTTGAATCTGCAATCTCATTACTAGGTATCTACCCACAAGAACAAAAATAATTTTACCACAACAATATTGGCACCAGAATGTTTTACTACCGCTCAGTTCACAATTGCCAAGACATGGAAGCAACCCAAGTGCCCATCAACCCATGAATGGATTAACAAACTATGGTATATGCATACCATGGAATATTATTCAGCCATAAGAAAAGATGGAGACTTTACATGTTTTCTATTTACTGGGATGGAGTTGAAACACATTCTTAGTAAAGTATCTCAAGAAGGGGGGGGAATATATCTGATATACTCAGTACTAATATGAAACCAATATATAAACAACTACATGCCCACAAGAAAGAAAAAACACTGGTATAGTCTAGTAAGGGAGGGGGAGAGAAGGGGAGAGGACCTCACCTAACGTGCACAACATGAGGATGTTCAGCACACCCCCTGGGTGAAGGGCTCAACTGCGTCTTGAACTTTACCTTAGTAATGAAAACAATATAACCTAAACATTTATAACCTCATATTAATCTGAAATTTTAAAAAATAAAATGAAAAAAATCAAAAAAATAAAGCAAAATAAAAACAAGAACAAATTGTTCATGACTACAAAATTTCTAAGAAATATGTGACTGATGACCTACAGTACTTATCACGGTGCCTAATAGGGAGTCGCTGGGACTACAGGCACCTGCCATTCAATAACTATTGAATGGAAGGATGAGATAGTGAATTCATAGTGTGGGAAGAAAGTCAAAAAATTTATTTCCATATACTGCACATGAAATTTCATCTATTACTTCAAAGTCAGGACATATATGCTGTTTCTTGAATGAGTGCCCAGCCTTTGAAAAGAAGTAGATAACTGAATGTAGATCAAGGTAAAACCCTGTAGTGATGACACATCTCCACGCTGTGTGGCTTCATTTTTCTTCACCTGCCACAGCTCCCAACCTTCCTGTCAGAACTCATTCTGTCTTCTTTATTGAAACTATTATTCATAGTCAAGGTATCTACAAGGAAAAACCAAACAGCAGGAAAAACTAATACTTGGCATTCATTCCTTTTGAAGACAGCTCACAAGTCAGTCCTTCCACGTTCACCTCTGCAAACTCTTCACCACTCATTCACCCATCAAATTCTCCTCTCTCTGCCTTAGGGAAAGTTTTCCCACCCTGACTTATGGAAATATATATCTCAATGATGAATGGAATACCAAGGGGCAAAATCAATTCAACTTTAATTCTTTATGAGATGACATTGTCCTTTTTCTTTCAGCTTCATAAATCCTCTCAACCTCAGCTGAGATTCAGACTTGAGATTCTGTGTCTTAACTCAGGGATTGGCTCTGTTCTTGGAATCCATTTGGCACAGCAGTCCAGGAACTTGAATCTGCTCTATGAAAGTGTGGGGGGTGTACTTTGGCCCAGAATCCCAGGTTCAAACAAATAAATGTTACTTTCGAATTCTAAAATTCTTCCACTTAAAAGAGTACCAAGAAGTGACAAGAATGGGAAACAATATCCTATCAGAAGACTGCCCACTTTACTTCAAACTGTGTATGAGTTAGACTTAGATCCAAATCTGAGATGCTTGGAATAGGTCGTGGGGGACTAGTTTCCGTAATATTTATTCCACAGCATTTATTGCTTTGCCAAGCACCATGAGGATAAGGTTACCTACTTGGTGCTTTCTCAATCAACAATGTGCAAAAAATATGCCCCTGTCCTGTCCTACAACTCAATTATATTTTCTAATCATGTAATAAAGATACATAAACATCTTCTATAAAAAGTTAGTTGAGGCAGTGCCCGTAGCTCAGTGGGTTGGGTGTCGACCACATACACCAAGGCTGGAGAATTCAAACCCGGCCGGGGCAAGCTAAAACAACAATGACAGTTGCAATAAAAAAATAACCGGGCATTGTGGCGGGTGCCTGTAGTCCCAGCTACTTGGAAGGATTAGGCAAGAGAATGGCTTAAGCTTAAGAGTTTGAGGTTGTTGTGAGCTGTGATGCCATGCACTCTACCAGGGTGACAGCTTGAGACTCTGTTGCTAAAAAAATTAAAAAGTTAGTTGAGACGAAGGAGGTTTGTTTCAGTCTAGCTATAGAGTCTCCACCTAGGTCATCTAAGAACTAAAAACTAGAACGCTTCTACAGCCTTTCAGTACAGCAAAAACCATTCTGCACAGGTCTAGAGAAACATGATTTATAGACTTTTAATTACAGTTTTATGTAATCCGGTTAAACACTCAGAAGATTACTACATATAATAGGAAAAAAAGAAATGGCCCTGCAACTAAAGTGAAATTGCCACTGTTTGATTGAAAAGGAGCATGAACAAGGCTGCAGCTGATCCCATAGTGGGAGGTGAGATGCGCAAAGACCTCACAGCCCCCTCTTCTCATCTCACCCCACCACTAAAATACCCAGGACGGTGCATTGGCCTCTTTTGCCATGAACAAGTCACTGTCCCACATGCAGCCAATTTCCTTTCAACTGAAAAAGAAGCTGCCCAGAGAGATTGGCACATAATATTTCTCAAAATAAATAAAAAGGTTGAAGTTTGCCCCAGGATGCCTATCAAAATGCCAGACTAGGAACACCCACACATAAATCAGGCTTCCCAGCCAGCCCTTCACCTCAGGGTCTGGACAGCCTCTGATTGTTCTTGGCTTCTATCCTTCAAATCTGGTGCAGCCTCAGATGCCCTCGGATGGTAGAGGGTTCTATCTCTGCCACAGGTGGAACCTCTAAGAATATTGGACCAAATCTACCCTAGTGTGTTATTGTTCACAGAAAACAATTCTGAATAAAGGAAGGAAGAGTGCCAGCTTATCCTACATGAATGCAACTAGTCTCTTAGTAGCTTTGGGAAGTGTTCCAAAATCTCTTCCTGGATCTCAATCATTTTTGCCACACCATATGTAACAAAAATGAGGGAAAAAGTAAAAAGAATACCACATTCCTTTGGATTGTGAGTACCTACCCTATAATTCTCTTTCACCTGCTGTGGGTAGCTAATAATTTTTAGTCCTACTCTTTAATGGCAAACATACAGCTTCCAGTAATACTTTATGAATTTATATTTTCAAATATGTTTAGGCTTCCATTAGTTTTCTCTACACAGGATTCCTAGAATTAAATCCATTCAAAGAGGCACTGTACCTAGAGCTCAAAATTTGGCAGTTTTTAATGATGGGGAACTCTACTTCTACACCCTTTTCTTAAACTCTATTTTGGAAGAACCCCTCTCTGTCATCAAACCTTCCCTTCTGACTTGCACACTGCCTGGAATTTGAAAGAAATAGTCAGTCTTAGCTTGCTGAGAATGGAGATCCTAGGTCCATATGGGGACTGAGCGTGCAAATCAAAATTACCAAGATTCCTGTGGTTGTTGCTGAGTTAATCTGAAGATAGACAAGAGAAGGCAGAAAGCTGGGTCCCCGGAGGCTCCAGTTTCTCACTTCCCTGGCATATTGATTAACTAAATAGAAGCAGAGAGAATAATGCAGGAGGTGGGGGTCAGAGTCACAGATGGAATAGCCCAGATAGGGCCACCTGTCTTCTCAAACAATGGTCCTGCCAGTAACAGTTGGTTTGTTACCAGCAGAGTCACACACTGGTAACCAAAAAGAATTTTACATTTGCTGTGATGTATTTGTTCCCAGAGGATCCCTTATACCTTCTGCTTTACACCCACAGACAGCATTAGAGGCTCAGAGGCCAGCTGACCAGTGTCGTGTCTGAAAGCTGAGTGGGGTTGTGAGAGTTTCAGAAATGAGGGGAACTCACATTTTGGTCACATCGCTTCACAGGTGTGAGGCAGAATGCTGGCTCAGCTGCACCTTCCTCTCCTGTAACTGAGGTAGTGAGCAGGGGCCACAACCTGGGAAACTCCTGTAGCCTGGGAAACTCCAGCAGTGGGCAATGATCCCAGGGACCCAAGCAGCCTGCTTCTGGGTCCCAACAATCACTTTCTATAGGAGAGGGTGCTTTGGCAGTTTGGATGGTGGTCAGCCAATGGGTCAATTTTTATTTGTTTTGTTTTTATGGTTTTTTTTTTTTTTAATAGGAAAAAGGCTTGTCTAGCAGCCCCAACGTAGCAATAAACACTGGATACCTGTATCCCGGCCCATGAATGAGACTCATGATGCAGAGAAACAATTATTACAGGCAGCATCCAAAGAGCTTCTCGGGTCAGAGCCATGATAAACACAGCAACTCCAAATGTCAGTGGACCTAGGCAAGCTGAGAGCGCCACACAATTCAAGGACAAAAGTAAGATGATACGTGAAAAATTGGAAGTAACTGAAAGGAAGGTAAGCCTCAAGGGACTCTATGACCTTGTGGCAACATTAAAGGAGCCAGCTCATAGCACACACTTTCTCCTCTGTGCAAGAGTTAAAAAATAAATAAATACAAGTGTCTGTCTTGTTTCATTTTTCTGAATATGTTCCTTGTACTTTTATGCCTCCTTGCTGAGCTGGGTTTTATTTTTTTCTGTTGGGTCATCCTGCATCACTTCAAAATGTGCTGAAATTCCCACAACCTTGCTCAGCCTTTCGCACATGACACTGGTCAGACTTATGCAAGCCTTTGTCTGATTGTAAATGCTGTTCCTGGCACATTTCTGTGATGAAACTGAAACGAGGTATTACTGATGACTAGCAGTTAATTCTTTACCAATAAAACCCAGCCAAAAAGCTGCAGAGACACTCATTTCTGGACCAGCCTTGATCTCTACAAGAAAATTGTAGGGAATCCAAGGAAATGCTCTCCCCTCAGGAGTATCAGAATCACTTTGACACTCAAGACCAATGGGACACTGCTATTAGAAGGCCACCTCTTAAGAAAGGACCCACCTTAGCACCTGGGCCACCATAAGAAGACTGACTAGTTGAGTCAAAGACGATTTTTAACCTGAGTCACTAGCCAGGCAGCATTCTAAGTCCCTGGAAACCACAGTATGTAAAACAAATCACCTTTTTCCTGATGGGACCCATGTCCATGTTTCTGATTTTGTGTGGGTTTTTTTTTTTAACTTAAGGATTCTTTAAATTTTCTTAATTCAGAGGCTGTTTAGACACGCTGTCTCCACTAGTTTATAATTTATTTATGCCTATCTATCTCAGCATATAAAATACATTCAGATTATATATATATATATATATATTTTTTTTTTTTTTTTTTTTTTGCAGTCTTTGGCCAGGGCTGGGTTTGAACGCTCCACCTCTGGCATATGGGGCCGGTACCCTACTCCTTTGAGCCACAGGTGCCACCCCATATTATGTTTTAGAACATTGAGTATTCTGTCTTCTAGGAAAGCAAACAGTCTTGAATGCAAGGAACTTCTGCATAAATCCATGCATTTGATAACTGGCCAGTACATAAGCTACTCAAAAAGTCAAAAATATTTTAAAATGTGACTGATAATGTTTTTAAAATTCAACCAAGTGCACACTTCTGCATTCCAGATCCAGAATACATGGCTTGCTCAGTCCACTTGTGTCTTCTTAGGAACAGCAAGCTCCAGAAAAAGGTAAGACTAGATGACTCTCCTGTGGCTGCTCTGGCTTCATGACCAGAGGAAAGTGTCAGCTGCTATACAACCACAGGGCTTATTTGTTTTTTCATTAAAAATGCTATAAATTACAGTTTCTGTGGTAGTAGTTTTAACTGATAAAAAATAACAGACTAATTTTGATTTTCTTAACACATTCATTTACAAAATTAACATTTAATTAACAAAATTCAAGTTAAATTGGCCATGTAAATATCTGATCAATCTTTGACAATTTGTTTATAGTAAACAAACTAATCATGAAATGGGAAATTCTGTGGGTGCCCTAGAAGTACGCTGATGGAGAGCAGGAGACCCAGAAACACACAGCTGGTCTCAGCAAGAACCAATGAGACCCATCCAGACTGCTCGCTCAGAAGCATCCACAGACGTTCTCCTCCCTAACAACCCTCCCATTTTACCCTTTTATCACTCACCTCTAGTGAATTACCTTGCTTTTATTTTACCAAAATGGTTCAAGCTATCCTAAGATTCTTTGTCTACCATTTAACTTCTGTAGCTTGGTCCTACACTCACTTTT
>NW_003852615.1:1047972-1049171 GCF_000181295.1 Otolemur garnettii
TATAGTTCTCCCCACCTCACAGCACTCCAGTATTCTATTCTGACCTGATCCACCAGTTACATTCCAGTTTTCATCGTGTCACTTTTGTGCTCAAAAGCCTCCAAAGAATGCCCAAGAGGGCTCTCAGCATGGCCCTGCAAAACTTGACCCTGGCTACTTCCCACATAAATGTTGTCAGCACAGATCACTCCTTTGTATATTCTCTACTCTTTTCCATCTTTAGAAAGCAGAAACTGAGGCAACGATTTCAGGGCATTACTTTATTTGGGGAGGTGCAATCCCAAGGCAACAAGAGTGAAGGAAAAGGAAAATCAGAGAGGGAAAGACGGTGATCCGCGTGAGACAATGCGAACCAGCAATGGGCTCTGTTCCTGGTGAGCTTGAAGAGTCTTCGCCACTCTCTTGGGGTCACCGTCTCAACTACTCATGTTGTCTCCAGACTAGATGGTCAAAGAAATTATTTCAAATGAGTCCATTAGAGAAGAAAGGGATAGAATACAGGCAGCTCTCTGTATCCATGGATAGATTTAACCAACCATGGATGATAAATGTATTTTTTTAATTGAGTCTGTTAGTGAACATGTACAGACTCTTTTATTGTCATTATTTCCTCAACAATTTAGCATAACAACTATTTACATGGCATTTACATTGTATTGGGCACTATACATGATCTACAGATGATTTAAAGCATATGAAAGGGTGTGCATAGGTTATATGCAAATACTACACTATTTTATATCAGGGACTTGAGCATCCTCAGATTTGAGTATCCTCAGGGGTGAGGGGGTACTAATCCCCCACCTATACTAAGGGACCACAGTATTTATCTGCATAAATCTTCACCTCCTCTTTCTCCTTAGCCAAAGTTGATTTTCCCACACTTCGGGGTTGCGTGTTCTGGATGCTTTGGGATCTGCTTAGGAAGCCACAGTGCATGATTACCAACATGACAAATCATACAAATTTCAAGTGGTAGGAGAAGCCATAGAACCATGTAGACCAGTCATGGCATTTTGTCAGGTGCAGGAGCAGCAGCTGAGGCAGAAATGAAGGTCCTAGAGACACATGAGGGCAAGAGAATCTGTAGAAATATATAAGATCTGTTCCATAGGCCTTCTACTCATCTTGCCAAACCCAGCCCATCTAGCCATAAATTTTGCTCCCTGACCTTTCAGTTTCCTGAATTCCTTGTTTCA
>NW_003852615.1:1049348-1073526 GCF_000181295.1 Otolemur garnettii
TGTCATTTTCTCAGTTATTGCTTTAAAACATTCACATTCTACTCTTAGAAAGATTCACCTGTACCCCTATAAGGTAAACCTCAGAAGTAATCCCTCCTAACTCCCTCCCTCCACCCATTCCCCCCTCCCTTCTCCCTCCCCCTCCCCATATTCTTAGGCTATTTGGTTAGTGTGTTGTCTTCTTAATTAGACTACTAGCTCATTAATGACAGGCACCAAGCCTACATTTCCACATGCACTCAGCTCTCCAGCAGCACAGATGAGTGTGTAAATGGCATCCTACCAGCAATTGTTTAACGAGGGAAAACCTAGAGAACACAGGATGTGAGAGTCACGTTAGCCCAAGTGAACACAGAACAGCCTCATTTGGGCTGGGCACCTGTAGCTCAAGCAGCTAGGGCACCAGCCACATACACTGGAGTTGGCAGGTTCAAATCCAGCCCAGGCCTGCCAAACAACAATGACAACTACAACCAAAAATTAGCCGGGCATTGTGACGGGTGCCTGTAGTCCCAGCTACTTGGAAGGCTGAGGCAAGAGAATCACTTAAGCCCAAGAGTTTGACATTGCTGTGAGCTGTGATGCCACAGCATTCTACCCAGGGCAACATAGTGAGACTGTCTCAAAGAAAAAAAGAACAGCCTCATTTGCCTTCACAGAAGTAAAGTATAAGCTTGAAAAAAATCCTAAAGACACCTAAATATTTCCTTCATCATTCCTGGGCTTTTATTCCCTGCACAATGAAAAACTAAAATGATGTAGCTTCAAAAACTACTCAGAGGCGATTGGTTGTTTAAAAAAAAAGCAAGAGGGAAAACATTTTTTAAGCTTCTTCCTGATAGACAAGAAGCCAGTTGTATGGTTCTTGGACTCTTCTCACAGCATGGCCCCCAAACACCACTCTCTTCTCCAATTTCAGAAGAAGAAACCAAAACCACCGTCTGCTCCAACACCCAAGGAGACCTCAACCTCTCTAACTTTGCCAAAGGAGGGAGAACAAGAACAGCAAGAAGCAACTGAACATACTGATGAATGAAACGAAACAGACAGACTTAATGAACAAGCCAGTGAGGAGATTTTGAAAGTAGAAAGAAATATGACAAACCGTGCCAACCATTTTTTTTAAAGAGGCCAGACTGATCACCAAACTCCCAAATTCTAGGATGGCATTTGTCAACTTTCCACAAGCGCCTGCACTGCTTGGCAAGGACAAAGAGGTTCTGCATTATTTGACCAGAGCTGTGACAGAATTTGAAGATATTAAATAGGGTTGCAGAATAGATTTTTCTTTTGATAAAAATATTTCGGAAACAAAGTTTTCTCCAAAGAGTTTCCTTGTTGTGAGAGTGGCGACCCATCTTCAAAGTCACAGAAACAAAATGGAAATCTGGAAAGGATTTGATGATACCTTCAAGTCAAATGCAGAATAAAGTCAGCAGGAAGAGGCAGCCTGAAGAAGCAGAGAGATTTTGTAACTGGTTTACTGACCGTTCTGATTCAGGAGGAGATGAGTTAGGAGGAGGTCATCAAAGATGATATTTGGCAAAATTCATTATGGCACGATTTGGTTTCCAATACGGATGATGAAGAAAGAGATGATGATGATGATAAAAAATAAGAAGTTTTTGAAGATATTAATGAAGGAGGGGATACAGATGAAGGTGACGAAGATGGTGATGAAGGGGAGGAAGGAGAGAATGAAGAAGGAGATGATTACTAGATCACTAATGAATTCTAACTTCCCTTTTTAACATTTTTCTGCAGTCCTTGAAAATAAGAATTTTTTTGCCTTCTTATGCTCAGTCACCCTGTTCAGATTCTCACCTTATTTTGAGGGAAAGTTACCTTGGGAATAATGCAATGGGCTAAGACTCTCTACCCCTCTCTGTACCAAATTCATCTTTACGCTTTCCTATCTCAACAAAAACTGTGACGAATCGACATCCCCAAGCACAGGGGGTGCAGGGAGGACTTTGCTTCTCTGCTGTGTTGGAAGGGTGCTAGGCTCCTGTGGAGTGGTGCATATAATTCTAGTTTTTCACCTCCTTTCTCTGTAAAGAATGTACATTGTGTCCCTACATGACTGTGAACAATTACCACTTACCAACATGTATCTGTACACATATACTCTCTCTTGTTTAAAAAAAAGAGAGAAAGACCTTTAAAAACTGGGATTATAGACAATCTATAATAAGGATTATAGAAAAGGGTAGGTTTGAGAAGCTTGGGTGGATTAAGGGAGCCTTTCAGCAACATGGTTTCTCTCTTGGCATGTTTAATTAAGATAATGCTTTCAGAATAAACTCTTTGCCGGTGATGACTTGGGTCCTGCCACTCAATGGAACAATCAACAGAACAAACCTGTACGGACTTATTTGGACTTGACATTCTCCGATGTCATTTTGTTCCTGTTCATATTTAAATGTTCTTTTTGCTTCAGTGGAAAGGAAAGACAATGCTCACTTTTAACTGTTAAAAGTGTACAAATTGCTTTGCTACAGTGAAACTAAACATGTATACAAATGAAAAAAAAAAGAGAGGGTGGTGCCTGTGGCTCAAAGGAGTAGGACACCGACCCCAAATACTGGAAGTGGCAGGTTCAAACCTGGCCCTGGCCAAAAAATTTTTTTAAAAACTGCAAAAAAAAGAAAAAGAAAAAAAGAGAAAATAAATTATTTTCCTATCCGACAGGAAACTAGATAAGAATTAGATTTTGTGTTCATCATTCAAATATTTTATCTTTTCCTGTGAACAAATGTCTATATTCAAAACCATACAACATGGTGAACTGGTTAAGACCACAGTATCTGCAGATGGAATCTCTGGTTCAAATCTCAGCTCTGCCACTTGCCAGCTCTGCAACCTTGAGAGAGTTATGTAATTTCTCTATGCTATAGTTTCCTCAGAGATAAGATGAGAATAATAGTACTCACCCTAAAGAGCTGTTATAAACATTAAGTTAGTAGGCACCTGTAACCCCTGAAACATGACAAGTCATATAGTAAACTGTTGCTTAATAAATAAATAAGATCATGGGGATTGAAAAGGAAAGAAAAGAAGAAGCAAAATCATACACTGTTAAAAACTAGAAAGAATTTTAGAAGTCGGATATTCTTTCTCTTTTGTACCTTTCTTGATTGCTCTCACTTTAAGTATTATTATTAATTCCCTTCCCTAGAATACTACACTCTTAACTTGTATATAAATCTCCTTGTTCTGGTTGGTTTAATTTGTGATTGCAAACTCTTTCAGGTCAGAGACTGTAACAATAAACAGCAGGTGGCGGATAATGTATAAATGTGGAGATTTCCATGAATAAATAAAAGAAGGCAAAGGTATGAAGAGATAGGATGAAAAAGCTCAGTTTCAAGTTAGAAAGTTCGCTGGGAAAGGGCTCCAGTGAAGGGGAATATTTGAGGAGGAACTGAATCAAGTAGTAATAGGGCACAGGTCACTCAACCAATATCTAGCCCGGGTTCCAAGAAGAGCTTTTATTTGGTTCATTGAAAACTATGTGGGTCTCACCCAACAGAGTGTTTTTATTTCCCCATTCTTCTGTCACCTGGGCAGGTGTGGTTTATCATTCTGCTCTCATACTGCCTGTCCTAACTGCCCTAATACCTTAGCTCCTTTCTCTTTGTACCCCAGAACTCACTCGACTGAGTCCTTACCATCTGCTCTAATTCCTAGCTTCAAGGCTGTTCTAAAGAGATCATAGAATGGTGCAGGGAAAATCCCAAATCAAGCACTTCCTGAGCCTTCATAGCAACTAACTTTTTGCTGCCCCTCCCCCAAAACCCAGAAGTTTCCCTTCTAAAGGAGGAATGTACCTTGGGGTCACAGCCTTGCCCCATTACTAATTTCTGCAGTTCCTCCTCCAATATTCCTCTTTGCCACATCCTCTATTCAGTTAACCATTTACAGATCCAAATACAAAATGATAAATCCAGTAGGGGGATGTTTCAATGTGCCACCTCTGTAGAAAAGATATCATTTATTCTATTCAATTTGGGTTGACTGATATTTTTAACCACTGAACCACACCGGCTCATGATTTCAGAAAGAAATCATGGTCCCAAGTTTTATACAGAGACATTTTAATTCAAAGTCACACCGCATTTTTCCTGGAACTTAAACTTATCACATTCTGTATCTTCCCTAGAGTGATGAGTTTTAGCATTCTGTTGTGTAAGGATTTGTGCAGCAGACCAAAGGAGGAAGGAAACTTTCTCACACCCAGTGTAATAGTGCTGCACCAAAGGAGGCTAATGAAGGCATGCCTGCTCGGGAAGAGCTCTGAACCAGCTCTCTGAGGTAAACACCAGTCGTGAAGGGGTTGAAGAAAATCGGGAATAACTTTCCAAAAAAAGAAGTTCACATCTCGCTGGGAAACAATGGTGTGGGAGAGCATGAACTCTTACTCTCCTGTTCACGGCACTCTATGTTCACAGGATGTCCTGCTAAAAAGTCTGTAGTGACACATCCTCAATCCACAGGTCATGCTCCTTGATCATTACGTCCTGAGACTATAAAGAATAATAGAAATTTAGAGAGACCTTAAGGCATTGTCTAATTTCTTTACTTACAATAAGGAAACTTAGCCCAGAGGGCAAAATGACAAGGCTGTAGCTCACTTAAAAAGCTCTTTAACATCAGATGCTAGCATTTAAATCCAGACTTCCTATTTAGACTTAGGCTGGGTTCAGTGCGATGATACATATTAATGAAAGAAACCTTAGAAACTATATTACTATGTAAACTATTAACACAACAATTCAATTTTATTAAATAACAGAGGTGCTTATTATTTTATTAAAAGATATTGTCCATTTGAATCTAGTGTGTTAGACTTGCAATCAGACAAGTCTCAGGTGTGTCTGAGTTTACAAGAACAATGAGTTTATCTATTCTTTCCTTCCCAGAAACTGAATTTTATAAACTTACAACAAGCTTAACTATACTACAGAGAAGAGGTGGGCTTGTTTCTTGCCTTTTCTGGGCCTCATCTGAGCAGTTAGGATGATCTAGGGTAGGTGGCCAGAGAGATGAGGTCCTTAGGTATAAAGAATCATATTGTTAAAACAGGAATGCTCTTGGCATTTCCCTTGCCCTTTGTCCTTAATATGGGGTTCTGGTTTCCCCCAATCTTGCTGTCTGAGAACATCTCTGCCATAGCCAGACTCATCCTCTGTCTTTTATGATACAGACTCAGAAGGAAATGATAGGGAGATGGACAAAAGTGTTCCTCTGAGTTGGAGAAGAAAAGCATCACAGGGTGCAAAGAAGAGGATGGGAAAGGAGAGAGAAGAGGTAGACATGTGGCTATGAGTGGTGTATCCTCTTCCGGATTAAAGAAATACAAATATGAAACTTGGGTTGTTAGTTCAGAATTACTTTTTGCCTGATGAATTATGTTTTGTCAATCACAACATCACTCTGAGGTAGAGTCATGTGGGTAACTATGAGAAAAGCAGTTTAAATTATCTTGAGTTTTAAATGTTATATTTATATTCTATTTTTATTGTACCTACCTTCACTTTTGGGGGAAATGATCCCTTTTATTAATACATAAAAGTTCTGGATCTTAATAATTGTTCATAGAAATCATTCTAGGAGCTATTAAAATTGATGAGACACAGCAAAAGCATTCTTAAGGGGAAAATTCATAGCCTTTAATGTCTACATCAAAGACAGAAAGATCATAAATTAACAACCTAATGTCACATTTCAAGGAACTAGAAAAGGAAGAACAAACCAAACCCAACACAAGCAGAAGAAAAGAAATAACAAAGGTCAGAACAGAACTAAATGAACTGGGGAAAAAAAGGATTAATGAAATGAAATGCTCCTTGAAAAGATAAACAAAATTTCAGCCCACTTGCTATATTAACCAAGAACAGAAGAGAAAGGACCCAAATAAGTTCAATCGGGAATTAAAAAAGTGCCATTGCAGCTGGCACCACAGAAACATAACACAAGCATCATTAGTGAATACTATGTAAATTTATGTGTGCATAAATTAAAGAACAAAGTGGTAATGGACAAGTTCCTACAAACATACAAGCTCCTAAACCTCTCCCAGGAAGAAGTGGAACTCCTGATTAGACCAATGATGAAGAGCAAGATAGAAATGGTAATAAGAAGCCTCCCCAAAACAACAACAACAAAAGCCTGAGGCCAGATGGATTCATAGCCAAATTTTATAAGACCTAAAAAGACAACCTCATGCCTATAACACAGAAATTATTCCATAATATTGAGAAGAGGAGAATCTTCCCCCAACTCATTCTATCAAGCCAGTGTTGCTTTGACACCAAAGCCAGGAAAAGACACAACAAAAACAGAAAACTATCAATCAATATCCCTTATGAATATAGGCAAGCCTAATTCAATAGGACATCAGAAAAATAATTCGCCAGCCCAAGCAGGCTTAATCCTAGAGATGCAAGGATGGTTCAACATATATAAATCAATAAATGTGGTTCACCACATAAGTACTAATGGAGTCTTCAAAATATCCAGGTGCACTGATTCAATAACCCCACTTTTGATATTTCCTAGGAAATTAAATACTACTAATTATTTTAAAAGCTTGAATTCACTTAGAGGTTTATATCACAATTATTTATAATTGTACAAAAGCTATAATAGTACAAAAGTACAATGTAATATTCAACAATAATGGAATAAAAAAATTGCACAACCACTTAAAATTATTGTATGCAATAAATTTGTAAGTAAAAATATAATAGTACTGGAAAGCTTAGAATATATTATTGTTTAAAGAAGAGGAGATTCAGACCACAGGTGCAGGAATCCTGCCCAGAAAATTCAGTAGGCTCAATTTAGAGTCCAATATCTATATTTTACCTTTTATCAATAAGCTCTAAGGTGAAATTTTTCAGACTAGCATAGAAGCTAGAAACACAATTATGAGCTCCCACCAACATGTCCACCCTTCCAGAGAAACTATAAGAAATGTTTCTACTCACCTCACCACTTCTAAAGAATCAAAGGAAGGCAGAAATAACAAAAAAGGAAAGAAGGGAGAAAAGAAGGAAAGAGGTGGGAGGAAGGGAGAGATACAAGAGGAGGATGGGGGGAGAAGGCAGGAATAAGTTCAAATATATCAGAAACCACAATAAATTTGAAAGTATTAAATGTACTTATTAGGATGCTCAACTTAGAAAAAACCACATTTGCAGCTATATGCTATTTTTAGAAAACTACAAAATGTTAAAAAATAGAGATATAAAAAGATATAGCATGCCACATTTATGGCCTACTAATTTTCAACAAAAGCACCAAGAATATACAATGGTAAAAGGACAGTCTCTTTAATAAACAGTCCTGGGAAAACTACATAATCATATGCAGAAATAAAAAACTACTACCATATACAAACATCAAATCAAAGTGGATTAAAGACTAAATCTAATACCTGAAACTACAAAACTATCAGAAGAAAACATTGAGGAAATGTTTCAGGACATTGTTCTGGGAAAATATTTTTTCTATAAAACCTCAAAAGCACAGGAAACCGAAAAAGAACAGATAAATTGGATTAACTCAAGATAAAATGCCTCTACACAGCAAAGAAAAACTCAGTGAAGTAAAGAGACAGCCACAGAATGGGAGAAAATACTTGTAAACTACTTATCTGATGAGGGTTTAATCAGACATATAAGAAGCTCTAACAATGCAAAAGCAAAAAATAAATAATCCAATTTAAAAATGGGCAAAAGATCTAACTAGACATTCCTCAATAAAAGGCCTACAGTGCCGAACAGGTTTATGAAAGAGTACTTAAAATTACTAATTGTCAGAAAAATGCGAATCAAAACCACAATGAGATATCATCTCACCATAATTAAAGTGGCTTTTATCAAAGCAAAAGGATTAATGGATGTTGATGAGGACGAAGGGGAGAAAAGGGAGTCCTTGTACAAATTAGTGGTAATATAAATTAGTATAGCCACTAAGAAAAACTAGAAGTTCTTCAGAAAACTAAAAATAGAACCACCATATGATCCAGCTATTCCACTAGTGGGTATCTATCCAAAAGAGAGGAAATCAGTGCATCAAAAAGATATCTGCACTGCCATGTTTACAATAGCCCTATTCACAAATGCTAAAACATGGAGTCAACCCAAATGCCCATCAGTAAATGAATGGATAAAGAAAATGTGGTGTATACACAATGAAATATTATTCAACCATTTAAAAAAATGAAATCCTCTCCTTTGTAGCAACACACCTGGAACTGGAGGTCATTATGGTAAGTAAAATAAGCTAAGCCCAGAAAGATAAATATCACGGGTTGTTCTCATTCATATGTGAGAACTAAAACTGGATCTCATGTAGATTGGTGGCTACAGGCAGAAAGGTTAGAAGTGAGGGAACAATGAAGAGAGGTTGATTAATTGGTACAAATATACAGTTTGAGACTGTCTCTAAAAACTAAATAAATAAACAAATTGATAATACCTAATTCTGGTAAGAATGTCTGGAAACAGATACCGTTTTTACTTTGGTTGGGGTAGAATTTGCCTCAGCCTACCCATGGAGCAATTTGACATTATTTATCAAAATATAATGGGTACATAAGCTTTAAAACAGGATTTGCTCTTTTATATGCTTCCTAGGATCATGTTCACAAATTTGCCCAAGAATGGTCAGTGCAGCCTTGAGTGTAAAACTGAAAAAGTAAAAATAAATTAAATGTCCATAAATAAGAAAAGTGCTTAAATCAACTATGATGCAGCTATTCTGTGGAAGACCTCGAAGGCATGCAAAGGAATGAAACAAGTTTCTCTATACTGCCATGGGAAGGCAAGTTGCTCCCACGCACTGCAAGAGGGAGGTGAATGACACGCCCTCCATACCTCTATGCAGGGCAGTTTGGCAATATTTGTGGTAGGGATGGCAAAACTCCACCTCCATCTTCACAGGGTCCCTCCTGGGCCTGGTAATTAAATTTACAAAAGAAAAATTAATAGGATAAAAGCACACAAACTTATTTACATAAGTTTAACATGGCATTGGAGCCCTCAGAGGAAATAAAGACTCAAAGAAGCAGTTAGAGTCAGTTAAATGTTTTTTAAAAAGTAGTAAGTTGTGAAGAAGCAATTAGTTATGGGGGTAGACTTAAAAGATAAGAGTTATTTTAACAAGGTCTGTGCAAAATTCCTTTGGTTTTAATTTGTCATCTTTGAGGATAACAGTGGTGTATCTTTCCCATGGGAATTTCATCTTTCACTTCTAAGAAACAGTGCAAAAGTTAAAGTAATCTTTTTGTACCTGCTTTTTCTCACACGCCTTTAACTTAAATAGTCAATATGCCCCATGGTATATCTTTAATTCCTTCACTCTCAAGACTACAAATGTATATATTTGACTCAGAAATGCCACTTCTGGGAATTTGTTCTATAAATATCCTCTAATATGTTTGAAATGCCATACATACAAAGTTATTTATTGCCATAATTTTTAAATAGGGAAATACTGGAAACAAATTAAATCAGTAGGTGGCAAATTATAATAAACCACTACACCACTAAAACAGTGATTCTCAACCTTCCTAATGCCACAAAGTATTTTCATTGTTACAAAGGGGTCAGAGCAGCACCTGTGGCTCAAAGGAGTAGGGCGCCAGCCTCATATGCTGGAGGTGGTGGGTTCAAACCCAGCCCCAGCCAAAAAACTGCAAAAAAAAAAGGGGGAATGGCTCCCCACAGGTTGAGAACCACTGCACTAAAAGAAGATGCTTTTTATCTGCTAATATGGGAAAATTTCCAAGATATATTAAGTCTAATAAAAAGCAAAGTAAAGGTAAATATTCATAGCATGTTGTAATTCATAACCCAGAAAAACAGAAAATGAATTACTAGCCAATCTTTGAGATACTAAGCAAGACTTTGATATACTACACACTTTAAAGGGTTAACTATGTTTTAAAAGAAAATTCTTGGAAAACCTTTTAGATTTGGGAGAAACTCTAATAGTAGGATTTCAGGGGTAGTGAAAGGTTTTCTTCAAAGACTTTTTTTTATGAAGTCTCTCTCCAGTTACAGCCACCTAGTCATAGTGTGTGCCTCAAATCATGATGAGTGACCATGGAATGAGGCACAAAGTCCTTCACAGCTCTGAACATGTGAATCAAATGGTCCCACCAGCTTTCCAGATTATCACATAATATTTTTTTCCTTATCTAGCCTTTGACTTAATTTTTTTCTGTGTTGACCATATTCTTCTTAGTAAAGTATCTCAAGTATGGGGAAAAAATTATCCAATGTATTCAATTCTAATATGAAACAACTACATACCCACATGAAAGAAAAACACAAGTATAGTCTATTGAGGGGGAAAGGAGTGTAATTGGTGGGAATCTCACCTAATGTGCACAGTATGAGGGTGTTCAGCATGTACCTGGGTGAAAGGCTCAACTACAGCTTGAACTTTACTTAGAAATTAAAACAATGTAACCTAAACATTTATACCCTCATATTAATCTGAAATAAGAAAAAAAAATTTAAAAAAAATTTTGAGCTTCATTCTCTAGCTAAGTAACCTTGGCAGAACACTTAACTTTCTCAGGACCTCAGTTCTTTATATGAGTTTCATTCTCCAGGACAGAAGCTCACCATATTCTAACAGCTCTGACTTCTATAGGGAAATTTAAAGGAATCAGATGAATTCTGGACTTCACTTCAAGTCTGGTCCCATGGTGGCACAACTTAGGAGTTGCAATTCAGTGCCTGAAGTTAGACACTCCTGGGATTAAATTCCAACTTGCCACAAAAACTCACAACAACAATAATAAATGCCAGTGAGCAAGACACCACCACACATCAACACGAACACAGTTGTGAGACACTGATATACCACAGTTACAAAACCTTACCAAGTTGTTTGTACAGTGCTGCCAATGTAAGCACATGGTAGTAAGGTCACAAACTTAATTGTCAGGCCTTTTATATAGACCAAATATAGATTACTGCTTATCTGAGGTTGTAGGTATAAATGAAAATTGAGCACAAATGGTCATAAGGGGCCCTTCAGGGTGATAGAAATATTCTAAAATTGGATTGTCATGATGGTTGTACATTTATGTATATAGACTAAGAATAATTGAATTATATACTTAAATTAAATTATAAAATTATACTTTTATGCTGCCCAAGTTAGACTTCAACCAACTCAGAAAAAAAAAAACATAAAAGTAATATTTATCATAAAAAATAAATAAATTCCAGCTTGCCATTTTTCAACTCTTTAACCTTAGACAAGCTATTACTTAACTTCTCTGAGCCTCTGTTTTCTCAACTAGAATACTGGAACCTACTTTGTGTGGCTATTGTGAAATTAAATAACACAATGGTTTTAACATATACAAACTACAGTGCAGGGTAAGTGCTCAAAAAATGCTAATTAACAATACTATTGCTGCCTTTGGATAACCTTTATAGGCATAATCTCTCTGGCTATGGGGACAGCACTGCTGCAATTAGCTTGTTCCTGAAACTGATTCTGAGTTAAGCTCTAAACTGTTCTAGTGAGCTTTTCAGTAGGAAACCTAATTCAAATGTGTACCTATCTGTCTATCATCTTCTAGAAGCATTTGTGACACAATTTTTGTTCAGTTAAATTTACTCAATTCCTGCATAGAAGCATGAAGAAAAAGCTATCAATTTTTTATTCTAATTACTATTTTCCTTTCAGTCCCAATTTAGATGCCACCTGCCCTATGAAACCCACTTCCATCTCTTTCCTTTCTGCCTCAGGTCCTGAACTTACCCAATCCATCTCCTCTGGACCTTAGCCATATTTCCATCTTAGTAAGCAGGACTCTGCATTGTAATATATTGATGCCTATTTCCTCTTCTAGACTGTATGTGCCTCAAGGGCAATCTCTAGATCTAATTTATCTTTTATCTGCCATGACCACAATCCCTGGAACATACTCTCAAAAAGGTGTTTTTACAATATTACTAGAAATAAAATGAATTGAATACTAAGGTTCAACATAAGAAATATCTGGAAAATTATCCCAAAAATGTCTAGAAAATAGTATTAAAAGAAATCTAGAGAAAGGAAATATAGGATCAAGAATGGAGAGTTGCTGTGATATAGCAAAGGAGAATATTCTGGGTTTATAAATCAATCCTTGCTCTATTTTGGTTCCCACTTCTGAGATCACATAGCTACTTATAAGAAGTCAAGGCAGAAAGAATCCCAAACTAGGAATTTAGAAATCCAGATTTAGTCTCAGCTCTGCCATTAACTGCCTATGTAATTTTCTATCTCTAAGTCTGTATTGAACACAATAATTAATAAGATCCTTTCAAACTCTTTCCACACAAGCACAATATCTGGATCTATTGCCATTAACCTCATTCTAGAGTTAAGACAACTGAGACACAAATACTTCAACCAACTCATCCCAGAACCTGTCAGGAACTGACCACCATAGTTAGTGATGGAACATGGGTTAAAAGACTCCATGTCTAGAGACCAGCCCTAAAGAGGTACCCAACACTGTGAGGCAAGAGAATTATAGGTAGAACTAAAGCATCTCTGTCCTCTGCCAAGAACAAGAAGTTCCCACACCTGTGGGAGCCAACTAAGTGCATAGTGTTGGCCTTCAGCACAAGTACTACTTCTAGGTTACAAGTAGACATGCAGGAATGACTTAATCAATGTCCCCATCAGGAATGTCTTAAGCAATGTTGAGTAACTGGCAGAAACTACTCAAGCTTCACCCATGAAAACAGGAGTCTTGTCAAGGTCATCCCACCTGCTGCAGTCATCATGCAGAAGTGCCACTGGGGAGTCTGACAACCAGATCCAGGACCAAGTACAGAGCTGAGAACTTGACCAGCTACTTGGTGCAGATACCTGAATCCAACGGGCACAGCCATTCCCTTGCTCCAAGGAATCCTTGAAAAAGAATAATCCAAAAGTATGAGTTGTATGCACACATTTTAAAGAAAGAAAGCCATCCAACCTCCCAGAAAACAAGGTAAGAACCTAGAGATGAATTATAAGTTAGTTTAACATAAATATTTGTAATGTGATAAGTCTTACCCAACTCAAGTTTTTCAAAAGAATCTGGAAGCCTACTATACTGTATATATATTTATATAACATATCTTGTAATTTTTATTGAGATATAATCACATATCACAAAATTCACCCTTTTAAAGTGTACGTGCAATTCAGTTGTTTTTAGTAAATAGTGTATTCAAAGAGTTGTGTAACCATTACTATTATCTAATTTCAGAACATTTTCATCACCCACAAAAGAAACTCCACACCCATTAGCAGTTATTTACCATTCTCCCCTCCCTTCACCCACTGGCAACCACTAATCCCCTTTATGCCTATGGATTTCTCTATTCTAGACTTTTCATATAGATAGAGTTGTACCATATGTGGCGTTTTGTATCTACCTTTTTTCCATGATGCTTTCTTGCCTTACAACTCTAGACCACAGGATTGAATAAGAAAGGAGCAGCCCATCTTAAAGACATTGTCTATTTTTCCCAGAAATTTCTAAAAATATCAATGTTTAGACTGTAGAACCCATGTATCACATCTGGCCCAGCCTATAGACTCTCCAGCTCATTGGGAAGGATACCTTTCAAATTTTGCCGGCTAGTTGGAGTCTGGCCTAAATCTAAAGATCATCTTTAAGACTGAGCATGGTATTGTAGAAAACTCAAAGACATCAAGAGTCCGTGAATGGACCTGGGCACAGCCATTCCCTAGCTCCAGGGTGACCCTGAGCAATTTAACTTCTCTCATATTTCACGTTCCTCATCTGCAAAAGGAGGATGACAGCAATACCTTCCTTACACAGCTGTTATAGGAACTAGAAAAAAATATGCAAAGTACCTAATGCCTAGCATAGAGAGAGCCCTCAGCAAATTATTATTACTACACAGCTGTTGTTATTTTTCTTTAATGCATTACCCACTACAGGTGTTCTGAAAACTAACAAAGAATTAACGTTGGTCATGGTCTTTGCCCTCACAGAAAAGACATGCTATTAGAGATATAAAATAAACATCTTTTTTAAGTCAAGATTATATGACCCTATTATACTTTAGTCCTACCACTTAGTGTTGGAAAGGAATAGAATGATGAGTATTCTGTATTCTTTGTGCAAACATCTATATTCTTTGAACAAATTCCCATTGAACTGGGAATGGGAATTTGTCAACTCTTCCAAGAAGTAGATATCAAGACTAAATTAGTCATGTAGGAGATTTCTTGGGACAAATACCTCTGAAGCACTGGGGGAGGGGGGGAACAGCCTATGTAGGTGGGGACAACCTTCAAATAGTGATGCGTGTGTGACACCAGGGAAAGGAGAGGAGGCAAGAAAGAGGTTTGGAGAGTAGGAGTCAGACCACAGTGCAGCTCTGACAGTCTCAGCCAGGCCCACCGGGAATGCCACGCAGACTCCATGGAGGGTCCCATATCAGTCAGAAATAGCTCAGCTGCCATGCTCAGCCACTCCCTAGGAGATGCCCAGGGAAGTGTGGGTTGGCTGCATGTATGCAGGGACTGATCCAAAGGTGCGTCCGTGAAGACTGACAATCAGCTGACTATGCTCCTCAAAGCATGTTCTCATGAAAGTTGAGATGTACACCACCACCACCTCTACAGACCTCCCTGAAGACAATTATTTTATCAGAATTATTATTTATACTTGGTAAGTGCTCAAAAATTGTTGAAAACTGAATAAGTGATCTTTTTCAACAACCAGCAAGAAGAGTAGCCTGTTTATTCAATCCAGGTGAATTCAATTTCATAAGTCCTGAAGACAGAAAATGTTTTCCACTACTTTAACTAAAGGGCAAGGCCCAGAAAATAATCCTGTGACATAGCAAATCCCAATTTGCCAACAAAAAATGGAGCAGGGTGCTGAGGTAATGGGCCAACAGCCACAGGAAGAAGTATCAAGCAAGAATGGCTCTGAGGCCTGAATTGAACCCATTATTGACTTCATTATCCACTTAATTTCACTTGTACAGACACAGCCACAGAATGAAGTAACAAACAGAGGGTGTGGCCTCAAAAGTAGAAAAATGATGACAGATAAATTACCTCTGAAAGTGACAACAAAGTGGAGAATGCCTCAGGAGCTCAGGGCGGAGGGGAGATTTTAATCATGGAGGTACACTTGCCCAACGCCAGCACCCAGCAACTGGAAATCAGGTCACCACGGCTCCCACCGGAGTCCTGAAAAGGATAACTCCAGTTTTCAAAGAATTAAAATAGCTATGGGTGAGGCAGGAGGAAGAGATGAGTCACCAATCGGGAGGTAAAATGAGATCTCTGCATTAATAACCGCAAACAAAAACAGGCAGAGAGAACAGAAGTGTTCTTGTCAGGTTCAATTCTCATTTTCACAGAAGGCAGCGATCTACTTCAATTTTAAGATTATTTCTTAAGCACCAGGGTGTACTGAATGAAAGAAGCAAGGTTTCAAAAACATTCCTATCTCCCATAAATATTGCTGACCACCTCGCATAAGCCAGATGTGTGCTAGAACTTGGGGAAACACAGAAAATCATTCCCAATGACTGCCCTAAATCCAGTCAGAAGGAAAAATTCAAAAAAGAATCCAAATACAGGATGCATTGTGGGTATGCAAAGATGGTGGCAGGTCTTCATGTTATGAGGCCACTCTAAGCAGGGTGACCATGTAACTCATCATGCAAAGGAGAAGGCTCTGAGAGTAGACGAGGGCTTTATCAGTAATTACTCCAAGCAATAGGCATAAACTACATCTGTTCCTGGAAAAACCAGGGTTAATATCATGCTACCAATATGGAATTACAGTGAAAATGATTAACAGGACACTGAGACAGGAAACACTGAAATAAAAAAAGCCAAGTTATTAAAGAGGAAAGGGATAAGAGGGATGGGTAAAACTGAGTAAAGTGCAAGAAATAGCCTCACGGAGCTCCTAGAACTTTGAAGCTAAAAGGATCTCAAAATTAAACCCACTTAACTTTTCTGCAGGGAAACTAAGAGGGAGTAGATAGGCGGGGGATCATTATTTCTTTAGCAACTACCACTGTATTAAGCACTATGCCAAAAAGCATGATCTTATTTAGTCCTACCTAGAAGATAGATATTATTATCCTCAGTTTACAGATGAGGCTCAGTGAGCTTAAGTGACAGAGCTGATTTAAACCCCTGCTTGTGAATTCCAAAGTCTGTATTATGGAATTAGTAGCACAGGCAGAATTTCTAACTTCTAGATCAATGCTACTCTTATTGTACTCTACAGAGTAAGTGAGTTTGTACTGAATTGAACAGTGTCTCCCACAAAATTCATGCCCACATAGGACCTCAGAATGTGATCTTTTTCAGTGATAGGGTCTTGCAGATGCCATCGAGTAAACATGAGGTCATGCTGGATTAGGCTGGGCCCTAATCCAATAACTGGTGTTATTTTTAAAAGAGGAAAATTTGAACACAGACACACAAAGAAGAGAATGCCATATGAAAGCACAGAGACACACAGAGAAGGAAGCCCTGTGAAGAGGAAGCAGAGCTTGGAATAGATATCTTTAAACCAAGAAATCAAGAAATACTAAGGATGGATGACAACTACCAAAAGCTAAGAAGAGGCAAGGAAATGGTCTCTCTTTAAAGCCTTGGGAGGAAGCATAGCTTTACCCTCACCTTTATTTCAGAATTGTAGCCTCCAGAACTATGAGACAACAAATTTCTCTTGTGTTAAGCCACTAAGTTTGTGGTATATTTATTACATCAGCCCTAGTAAACTACTATATTAATAGAACTAGAGAAAGAAAACTTAGGAGACAGAGCAGGAAGGGTGGAGGCGGAAGAAAGGTTACATGGAGGTCAGTGGCAAAAAACCAGAGGCTAAAATTCTGAAGAAAATAACTGGAGGGTGATGTCACCAAACCCCTCAAACCAAAAATAGTTTCTTTGGTTCCATGGTGACTACTCACCTGCTCTCCAACCTCATCATTATCACCACTACCTCACCCTGCGTTTCAGGGCCTTAGGAGATTGTAGATCAGCTATGCCCAAGTTAACAGAGAGAAAGTAATGAAAGCTGCAAAAGAGTTGACAAGAACTGTTGATCAGAATGAAACCCATCCTGTGAAGGCCAGCTAGGAAAAATGAGTCACTGCTTCAACTAAAAAAGGTGATTTGATAAATTGAGGATAGATATTAGGTAATCTCTAATCACCAAAATAGTAAGAAATGTCAAGTTAACAGAGAGGGAAATGGAATAATGAAAACATTAAATCAATATAAAACAAAAAGTTAAGAAAGAAGAGGATAACAGGGGCTGGGCGCAGTGGCTCACTCCTGTAGGCCCAGCACTGTGGGAGGCCAAGGCAGGTGGACTGCCTGAGTTCAGGCAGTCCAGACCAGCCTAAGCAAGAGTGAGACCCTGTCTCTAAAAAATAGCCCAGTGTTGTGGTGGGCACCTCTAGTTCCAGCTACTTGGGGGGCTGAGGCAAGAGAATCTCTTGAGCCCAAGAGTTTTGTTTTGTTTTGTTTTTTTATTAAATCACAGCTGTGTACGTTAATGCAATTATGGCATACAATGTGCTAGTTTTATATACCATTTGAAATACTTTCATCAAACTGGTTAACATAGCTTTCACCACATTTTCTTAGTTATTGTGTTAAGATATTTATATTCTACCCTTAGTAGATTTAACATGTATCCTTGTAAATGCACCGAAGGTGTGGTCCCACCAATTGCCCTCCCTCCACCCACCTCCTCCTCCCCTCCCCTCCCTCTCCTCTGAGCCCAAGAGTTTGAGGTTGCTTTGAGCAATGATGCCAGGGCACTCAACCCCAGGGCAACTGAATGGGACAAGAAAAGAAAGAAGGAAGGAAGGAGAGAGAAAGAAAAGAAAGAGGAAAATAGCACAGAACAAAAGGGAAATAGAAAACAAAGACTAAGACTTAAACCCAAATATATCAGTAATGACATCAAATGGAAATGAATTAAATGATCCAATTAAAAGATAAATGATTATATTATTAAATAAAGAAAACAAAACACACTACAGTAAAATAAAAGACAGACTGGAAACAAAGGATGAAGAAAGATATGCATGTAAACAATAAGACATATAAAACTGTATTTCCTCTGAAACAGATCTGAGATCAAATGCATAGTATATTAGTCCATTTTCTGTTGCTTACAGCAGAATACCTGAAATTGGATGATTTATAAGGAAAAGGAATTTATGTCTTAGAGCCCTCAAGATTGGAAGTCCAAAGTAAACAGGAAGCACCTGGTAAAAGCCTTCTTACTAATGGAGACTCCTTACAGAGTCCAGGGTGGCACAGGGTGGCACACAGCAAAGGAGCTGAGCATGCTACATACTGCCTCAGGTCTCTCTTCCTCTTCTTATAAAGCCACCAGTCCCCTTTCCATGATAACCCATTAATCCATTAACTTATTAATTCATTAATCCATGAACGGATCGATCTAATCATGACAGGGACCTCATAATCCAATCACCTCTCAAAATCTTCCCCTCTCCATATTGACATATTGGGGATTAAATTTCGACATAAGTTTTTGGGGGGAGATTATAAACATAGCATGTACTTTATTAGTAACGTGATTCCAGGAAACTCCTATAGGATAATTGAGAAGGGGATAAGGTGATAAAAGGAAAGGAAGAGAAGCAATACAGGATGAACCAAAACCAATACAAGATGCTATCTTGAAATCTCTTTATGTCAATAACAATCAAAACTACTCTGCTTGGCCTTTTATATACACTAACTCAAAATCATCGTGTAACTTGAGCATCATTTTCTTTCCTTTAACAGAAGGGGAAAAATTGTTTCCTTCCATGTTTCTTTTTATGATTCATTGAACGTTTCAGAGTAGAAAGTGTATTCTTATATGTTCAGCAGTGTTCTAAGGAATAGGGAGTCTTTAAGGGAAATAAATCATTCTTGAACTGAAAGAAAATACAACGCAACAAAGAATTAAGAACATTATGGAAGAGGAAAGAATCATGTGCAGCGCTTAGGTGTACTAAAGTATACATCTTAGTCTGCTAGCACAGCACAAGTTCAGATTTTTCCCAACTCTAAGGCATCTACAAGTTGACTCTGAGTGGTAGTTAAGAAGTAGCTATTCTCCTAAACTGCCTGTAGGCTGTTTCTAAGCCCAGGCACAAAGGTTTCCAGTTATTCTTTACTCTGAGACAGCAACACTGGCATTCAACAATTTAAAGAAAAGGCAGACTCAGAGGCTCGGGCACATTTGGGCACCTCTCCTTAGTCTTGGGTGCCCATTCACACCACCTCAGATATTAAGTGGCCAAGTCAAGAACAACTTTCATATATGGCCTTTGGTTCCAGATGCTTCCAGATTCAGACTTGGCCGCTTAACAGCTGTGTCACCTTGGATAGAATTATATCCTCTCTAAGCTTTGTTTCTTCATCAACACAACAGAAATACTAATAACTACTTCACAGAGACTTATATAAAGCTTTTAAAGTAGTAGAAGAAGGACCTTTAAATATATTACAACAAATAATATTGTTATTTCCAGCCAGGTTTAAGAAAGCTATTGTATAAGAAGCCCAGAGGCTTCAAGTTCATTTTCAGAGACGTCTCCAGGATGAGAAAGTCAAAACAATTGCCTTCAGTCTCTAGATTTGAGCCCTTTAAATCCTTGATTTGGAGATCAGCCTGTTGTGGCTGTGCTGTGACACAGGGGAAAAAAAGAGAAGAAAAGGAAGAGCGCCTCTCAGTGAGATGAGAGGCATTCCCACCCACAGCACATAAACACACCTCCTGCCAGCACAAACAGCAACATAAAGTAAAAGATCACTTTCATTGCCTTATAAACTGTCCCCTCCTCCCTATCTCCCACACATCTCTCCTCCACACAGCCTCCCCAACTTCAAGACCTTTTGCAAGAATTAGTTGTCTCCTATTGTTTTCCTCTGCCCTTATGGTTCTATTGACCTGTCCATCTCACTTGATTTCATCTGCTGACACAGTGAAAAGGGATTGCAGGGCTCCAAAGCAGTGGTTCTCAACCTTCCTAATGCTGCGACCCTTTAACATAGTTCCTCATGTTGTGGTGACCCCCAACCATAAAATTATTTTGTTGCTACTTCATAACTATAATTTAGCTACTGTTATGAATCGTAATGTAAATATCTGATATGTAGGATTTATTTTCATTGTTACAAAGGGGTCGTGGCCCACAGGTTGAGAACCGCTGCTCTAAAGGATAATTTATCCCATCCATTCCTTTGATTTTCATATACGTGGGAAATGAATACCAGAAAGGCCAAGTGACTTGGCTCAAAGTCTTTTTTAGAACAGGTTCTAGAATCCAGGAGCTCCCAATTTATTACTGTTCCCTCAAATATGTGTTGCCTCTTCAGTACCTCTGGCCTCTGAATTATCTCACCTTCTATAGAGGATGGAATTCCTACTTAACAGATATCTTTGGACCATGGTGTGTTATATTCCTGTGGCTGCTCTAACAAACCACTATTCACTTGGTGGCCTAAAATATCACAGATTTATTCCCTTATAGTTCAGAAATGGAAAAATCTATAGTCAATTTCACTGAGTGAAATTAAGGTGTAAAGAGGGCCATGCTCCCTCTGAAATCTCTAAGAAAGAACCCCTTTCCTTGCTACTTCCTGCTTCTAGTAGCCACCTGCATTCTTTGGCTTGTGACCATATCTTCCATCATCAAAGCAGAGAATGTAGTACAAGAGGTTGGACAATTAAGTTAGTGAACTCATGCTAGAAAAAGTGCTACATACTCCATTGTTGAATATCACTATGGTCACTTTTGAAGTACTCCCCTTGGGAAGCTATGTACAGACGCCATTGCCTATCCACCTTTCAAAATGCTTTTTCTAGGATGAGTTCACAAACTTAATTGTCAGACTGCGTAGGACAACAACTCTGAGGGCCATTCCAGAAGATGAGTTCTAAAATTGCTTTGAATGGTGGACTAGGTGGTGGTGATGGTGCATAGCTTCCCAAGAAGAGTAATTCAAAGGTTCATAGTGATATTTAGAAATAAGGTAGGGAGCACTTTTTCTAGGATGAGTTTGTGAACTTGATTGTCTGACCTCATATTCTTTCTGTGACTCTGTTTCCTACTCCCTTTGTCATATGGCCTGTTGTCTCCTGTATCAAATCTCATTCCACCCCTTGTTTATAAGGACAATAATCTCCCTGTCTCAAGATCTTGAAATTAATCACATCTACAAAGTCTCTTTTCCTATATCAGGTAACATTCACAGGGTCCAAGGATTGAGATTTGGATATCATTTGGGAGGGAGTATTATTCAGCCTACCACACATGGTAACTAATTTAATGAAATGAATATAAATGACTCCCAAAATTGTGACTTGCATGAAAATACACAAATACAAGCTGAAAAGGTGGGGTTAAGAAAATTTTCTGAGAAAATCTAATCCTGGAGTATAGTGAAATGTTCAGAATATATCTTTGCTTCTACTTGGATCCTAGCTCAACAAACCCACTGTACCAAGACATTTTGAGACAAACAGGGATATCTGAATATAGACTGGGTATTAAAGAACACCAAATAATTACTGTTAATATATATTGTCAGATGTGATAATGAAGTTATGATTATGTAAGGAAATGTTTATATTTTTAAGCACTATAATGACGTATGTAGGGGTAGAATGATATAAAGTCTAGAATTTGCTTTAAGACACTTCAGCAAAATGGAAATAATCAGACACAGAAAGACAAATACTATATGTGAATTCTAAAGAAGTTGAACTCATGGAAGTAGAGAGTAGAATGGTGGTTACCAGAGGCTTAGAGAGAGGAGGAAGGAATGGGGAATTGTTTTTTTGTTTTGTTTTGTTTTGTGATTAAATATATTTTTTGTTGTTATTGTTGTTGGGGATTCATTCATTCAAATGTAATCAGGTTATACTGATTGCATTTGTTAAGTAAAGTCCCTTTTACAATCATGTCTTGCCAGGAATAGGGAATTGTTAATCAAAAGGTACAAAGTTTCAAATTGGAGGAATAGGTTTTGAGATCTGTTGCACAGCAGGGTGATGTTAGCCAATAATAAATAATTTATTATATGTTTCAAAATAACTAAGAAATCTCACCAACAGAAATGGACAGATCCCCTAAGCAGAAAATAAGTAAATGAGCAAATGAGTCTAACAGATTTTTAGAGAATATTCTTCCCAAAAATGAACATACATTTTTCTCATCCGCATGTAAAACATTCTCCAAGATTGATCTTAGGCAACAAAACATGTCTCCACAAATTCAAAAAATCAGAAATCCTACTAGGTATCTTCTCAGACCACAGTGGAATAAAATTGGAAATCAACTCCAAGAGAAACACTCAATTCTACACAAAGTCATGGAAACTAAATGATTATTGGATCAAGGAAGAAATTAAGATGGAAATCATAAGATTCTTCAAACTAAATGACAAGGGGGAACAGGGTCTAAAATCAAAATCTGTGGGATTCAGCAAAAGCAGTTCTAAAAGGAAAATCCATAGCATTAAATGCCTACATCAAAAAAACAGAAAGATCACACAAATCAACGATCTAATGAATCATCTTGAGGAAAAGAAAACTAATGCCAAACCCAGCAGAAGAAAAGAAATAACTAAGATCAGAGCAGAACTAAATAAAATCAATAACAAAAGAATTAAACAGAACATTAATGAAACAAATAGTTCTTCGAAAAGATAAACAAAATTGACAGACCTCTTGCTACACTAACCAAAAACCAAAGAAAGGATGTGAATAAACTCAATCAGCAATGAAAAAAGAGATATTATAACTGATACCACAGAAGTACAAAACATCTTCTCTGAATACTATAAAAACTTCTATGCACACAAACTAGAAAACATTGAAGAAATGTACAAATTCTTGGAAACACATAACCCCCTAAGGCTCAATTCGGAAGAAATAGAACTCCTAAACACACCAATTATCAAGTAACAAAATTGAAGCACCAATAAAAAACCTTCCAGTGATATAGTCCTGGAACAGATGGTTTCATAGCCAAATTTTTCCAGATCTACAGAGGATCTGGTGCCTATACTGCAAAAATTATTTCATAGCATCAAGAAGGAAGGAATCTCTCCAACTTGTTCTGTGAAGCCAGTATCACTTTGATACCAAAGCCAGGAAAGAACACACACACCAAAAAAGAAAATTACAGGCCAATAACCCTTATAAAAATAGATGCAAAAATTCTCAATAAAAGTCTAGCAAACCAAATTCAGCAACATATCAAAAAAAAAAAAAAAAATCCACCATGACCAAGTGGGCTTCATCCCAGGAATGCAGGGATGGTTCAATATATGCAAATCTGTAAATGAGATTCACCACATACAGAAGCAAAAACAAAGACTACATAATCATCTCCATAGATGCAGAGAAAGCATTTGACAGAAGTCAGCACCTTTTCATGATAAAAACTATCAATACAATAGGCATCAATGGAACATACTTCAAAATTATAAAAGCCAAATACAACAAACCCATAGCCAATATCACAATGAACGGGGAAAAATTGATCTGGAGCTAGAAAAGGTTGCTCACTGTCACCACTTCCATTTAAAATAGGGTTAGAAGTCCTAGCCAGAGCAATCAGACAAAAGGAAATCAAGGGTATCCAAATGGGTACAGAAGAGGTCAAACTATCATTCTTTGCTCACAATATGATCTTATATCTAGAAAACCCCAAAAATTCTGCCAAGAGATTCTTGGAATTGAAAAATGAATTCAGACAAAGAAACAATCAACAGAGTAAACAGACAGCCTACAGAATGGGAGAAAATGCTTGCATGCTATACATATGATACAGGGCTGATGTCCAGAATCTATAAAGAACGCCAACAAATCAGCAAGAAAAATCAAACAACCCCATTAAGAAACTGGGCACACAGCTTGGCGCCTATAGCTCAACCGGCTAAGGTGCCAGCCATGTACACCTAAGGTGGCGGGTTCGAATCCCCAGCCCGGACCCGCCAAACAACAATGACGGTTGCAACCAAAAAAAAAAAAATAGCCAGGCGTTGTGGCGGGCGCCTGTGGTCCCAGCTACTTGGGAGGCGGAGGCAGGAGACTCGCTTGAGCCCAGGA